>NW_005871993.1:35672-79335 GCF_000147115.1 Myotis lucifugus
GGGCCCTAACTGCTTCCTCGCAGCTCCCCAGCTCGCGCCGCGAGCCCTACCGACCTCGGCGCTTTCTGCATCTCGGCCTTGGCATTCGCTCTCGGCTCCCAGTCCCCTTCTGCTGAAAATTCGTTCACCCTACGTGGCCCCACCTTAGGGGACCCAGATTTGTGTCCTTTGGGGATCTTCCAGCAAACCCAGATCTCTCTCCTAGCTTCCCTTGGTTACTCCCTTCCCCCCTCCTTTTAGGAACTTCCTCTAGCAAAAAAATTATTATTGGGTTCTCAGATGTTTCCTCCATTCAGGATCGCTTTCCAGCAAAAATCCTTTCTTCCCATCAAGAGTCCCCTTTCTGGAGTATCTTTTCATTGAGAACAAACCAACTCAGAGCTTCCGTTTTCCCTCTCATCTGATACTTATTTTCCCAACCCTCCTTCCCAACTCCAACTGGCTTCTCCCAGCAAAACCCTCCAGTTCCCTCCAGGGAGGGGGCAGTGAAAATAAGGAAAGAAAGAGAGAAAAAAAATAATAACTTTCCCTTAACAACAAAACTACTTTGCCACCTAGATCACCCCAGTTTAGTATTGCTTCCTTCCTTCTCAAAGGAGCCCATTTCCCCCAATTTCACGCCTGTGTCTCTGCTGCTTTGGGGACCCGCAATCTGACGGCCCCTTCCTCTCCACCCCACCACCTGCTTTCAGGGTGAAAGAAGTCGGCCGAGTGCCCCGTATTTACCACCCAGTGTTCCAGGAGGAAATAGCCAATGGTCTGACTGTCACCTGGACTCCCCTCCTGTGGGGCCTCGCCTGGGCCCTCCTGAGCCCTGGAGATTTTGCTCCTCTCTGGTGAGTTTCCCCCCTTTGCACGTGTCCAGAGACACCTCCTTTCTCAGATGGATCCCTTTCTGTCTCAGAAGGATTTCCAGTCCACCCCAGAGACTCTCAGTACCAGTGGGGACACTATTGCAAGTTGCCGCTTTGGGAAGTCACATGGGAGAAAGGTTATTTATTCTGCATGCTGACTCTGGAACAATGCAGACACTTATTAGATCGGTGTTGGCTTCATTGTTGATTGCAAAGCAACTTAGATTCCTACAGGGGATAGGCAGCGAAAGACCCGGAGTGTGGGGAACCAAAGAGCACCTGCCCCAGCCAGGTGACGCCAGCCAGTGGAAATGGCTGTGTGGACATGCCAGCACAGTGTTGCTAGAACTTAATTTTTTTTTTTTTAGAAGAGACCAGAACACTGTCTTTATGTGAAACCTTTTGATCTTTATTTTATTTTATTTTAATATATTTTTATTGATTTTTTACGGAGAGGAAGGGAGAGGGATAGAGAGTTAGAAACATCCATGACAGAGAAACATTGATAGCTGCCTCCTGCGCGCCCCCTACTGGGGATGCACCTGCAACCAAGATACGTGCCCTTGACCGGAATCGAACCTGGGACCCTTCAGTCTGCAGGCCGACGCTCTATCCACTGAGCCAAACCGGTTAGGGCGATCTTTACTTTTTAAAAAATATATATTTTTATTGAATTCAGAGAGGGAGAGAGAGAGAGAGAAACATCAATGAGGAGAGAGAATCATTGATCAGATGCCCCTGCAGTCCCCCCTCCTGGGGATCAAGCCGGCGACCCGGCATGTGCCCTTGACCGGCATCGAACCTGGGACCCTTGAGTCCGAAGGCCGACGCTCTATTCACTGAGCCAAACCGGTTAGGGCTAGGGCAACTTTTTGATCTTTAAATGCTGACAATGAATTTAATAAATATTTAGAGATAGTATAGGGTCCTTAAAAAGCCTACTGGCCACCAGTTTGGAATTTTTAATATATTTTATTTATTTTTTACAGAGAGGAAGGGAGAGGGATAGAGAGAAGCATCGATCAACTGCCTCCTGCACACCCCCTACTGGGGATGTGCCCGCAACCAAGGTACATGCCCTTGACCGGAATCGAACCTGGGACCCTTGAGTCCGCAGGCTGATGCTCTATCCACTGAGCCAAACTGGTTAGGGCTGGAATTTTTGGTTTAGGGTTTCTTTCGGTGGTAGACACTCATACACAGATACACTCCTGCTTGTGTACATGCAGGCCTTTTTCTCTTTAGAGCAGCAGTTCTCAAACTTTGGTCTTAGGGCCCCTTTACACTTTAAAATCACTGAAGACCCCAGAGAGCTTATGTGCTTGCGAACTGTATCTACTGATACTTGTTGTGTTAGAAGTTTAATACACTTTGAAAATATTTATTAATTTAAAATAGCAATAATAAGTCCATTATAGAGTAAGATCTTTGACATTTTTATTGAAAAGAGTATATTAAGAAGAGGAAGAAGAAGAAAAAGGTAAAGATACAAATTATGAACAACAAACATGCATCTATCAACAAGTGAATCTAAGAATCAAGTGAATAACTAATCTGATGTACAGAATGAACTGGTGATTATAATAGAATCAGGGACATAGAAAGGGAATGGACTGACTATTCTTGGGGGGGAAAGGGGTGTGGGAGATGTGGGAAGAGACTGGACAAAAATCGTGCACCTATGGATGAGGACAGTGGGTGGGGAGTGAGGGCGGAGGGTGGGGCGGGAACTGAGAGGAGGGGAGTTATGGGGGGGAAAAAGAGGAACAAATGTAATAATCTGAACAATAAAGATTTAATTAAAAATAAAAAAGAAAAGAGTATATTTCAGCCCAGGCGGCCAAATTGCTTGGAGCATTGTCCCGTATACCAAAAAGGTTGTGGGTTCCAGTCCGTCAGGGCACATACGTAGGTTGCGGGTTCCATCCCTGGTGGGGTGCGTACTTGGGGAGGTAACTGATAGATGTTTGACTCTTGCATCGCTGTCTGTCTGTCTATCTCTCCTTCTCTCCCTCTCTCCCTTCCTCTCTCTGTAAAATCAATGAATATCTCCTCGAGTGAGGATTTTTAAAAAAGAGTATATTTCAGAACACAAAAAAATTTAGTGAGAGTAAAAGAACAAAAAGATGACCAAAAAAAACCCCAAAAATAAAACCACAAAATTTTGTGAGAATAGTGGCATTGTTTTACATGTTTAGAGTCATCTGGATTCTCAGATCTTCTGCATTCAGCCTTTTGAGAGATGTCCTGTAGCTTCTGGAAAGTTTCACCCAGAATAAAAAGGCAGATAACATCTGAATATTACTATGGAAATAGTCGTGAGGACCCCACGGCTCCCCCACGTCACCGCACTATGACAACTGCTGTTCTAGATTTTAATGCTTATTTTAACATTTTCTGCCAGGATTAGCTTTTGGAGTGAGACACTTCGGTGTCTCTTTTCTCATTTAGGTAATTCTGTGCAAGAATCTTCCCTGGAAGGTACAACAGTGGCCTTTTCATTCCTCCAGCTTTCTCTTTCCCAATGTAAGCTTTAAATTTGCTCTTATAATGAGCTATCAGAGGGAATGAGTCAACGGTCTGGTTGAAAGTACAGTGGGGCCTTGACTTACGAGTTTAATTCGTTCCGTGACGGAGCTCGTAACTCAAATTACTCTTATGTCAAATCTTAAAGTGAACGAGTGAGACACGTGATGCTGGGCTGATGTTGTGGCGTTCACTGTGACGTTCGCTGCGCCAACTAGCGGTGGGGTATCTGAAGCTGGCTCGTAACCCGAATTTTAGCTCTCAACTCAAAGCAAAAAATCGGCCGAGAGACGGCTCATATCTCGAAAAACTCATTAGTCGGGACACTCGTAAGTCAAGTCCCCACTGTACAGATTAGTTACATGGTGGGACGAGGGAGTCTTCCTTGAATGTAAGTGCAAGCTTTGCGCAGTGACAAGTATTGTGGCCAACTAGGTTTACCTGAGTCAAAGTAATTGCTAATTGAAATAAAAAAAGAATGTAGGTGCAGAATTGGGGCAGGAGGCACTCTCACGTGTGGGGTCAGAGCAAAGTGGATTGGTTAAGTGTGAGGGCTTTTTAAAAAAATCCTCACCCAAGGAGTGAGGATAGTTTTTTAGAGAGTGGAAGGGAGTGGAGAGGGGGAAAGAGAGAGAGAGAGAGATGTGAAAGAGACACATCAATTGGTTGTCTCCCGCACGCACCCCGATGGGGGGGCACGGATCGAACCTGCAACCCCGGTATGTGCCCTTGACTGGGAATCGAACCCTGGACCCTCTGGTGTACAGGCTGATGCTCTAACCAGTGAGCAGTACTGGCCAGGGCAAGTGTGAGGGCTTTGAAGTCAGACTTCCTGGGGTTGAATCCTAACCTTGATTTTGGGCAAGTTACTGAACTTCTCTGGACATTATCTACCTCATCTGTAACGTAGGGCTAATAATAGATACAGTAGCTCCTTGTGGGTGTGGCTGTCATTAGACAGTGCAGATTTAGAACATTTCCATCAGCACAGAAAATTCTTTGTGCCTCGAGGGGTATTGTGGGAATTACTAGTAAATGAGGTGATATATAAGTGATCACATAGTACCTGGCATGTGATAAAACCTCAATAAATGTTTGTTGCCACTGTTATTATTATAACAACTAGAGGCCCAGTGCATGAATTCATGCACCGGTGGGGTTCCTCAGCCTGGCCCGCGATTGGGCCAATCAGGCTGTCTCGCCCAGTCCTGATCGGGGCAATCAGGGCAATCAGGGCAGCTGTGGGGAAGGACGGAAGGAGGTTGGCCAGCTGCAGGAAGTTGGCTGTGGGAGCACACAGACCACCAGGGGGCAGCTCCTGCATTGAGCATCTGCCCCCTGGTGATCAGTGCGCATCATAGCGACTGGTCAGTTGGTTGCTTAGGCTTTTATATATATAGATTATGATAGGGACCAAGTGGGATGATAAATGAAGAAAATGGGAACTGGAGGCCATAACCCTCTCCAGAGGGTTATGTCACTCAGTTCTATCTATTGATAACTGTCAGGCAATAGCAAATCTACTTTTCAAGAGAAGCCAGAAATCCATTTAGTTGAATTCTCTCCATTTAAAAGAAGCATTGATGACGAATCCATTTTTAAAAACACTGTGTAGGCCAAACAAAACGGGCCTGCAGTTTACAATAATGTTTGCAGTGGGAAAATGAGGAAAGCATTTGCACAGCTGGAGTAAAAGCTGCAAGTGTCCCAGCTCCCAAAAGCTGATGTCACTCAGGCATGTTCACTCTCTCTCTGGTAACATCGATGCGGAGAGGAACAGGAAAAGGTGTCACTGGGGGGCGGGGAGACTGATAGAACAGCAGGTTGGGGCCTTTCAAAGAGGAAGAGAGGTGACACAATGGAATCCTGTCACTCGTCCATGAGAGGGATGCTGAGAGCCTTTGATCAGACTTCTGTGCCAGGCAAGATGCGGTGAGAAGTAGAGACGCATTAGGCAGGTTCACAGCCATCCTAGAGCTGTGGTCTGGGGAAAACAGAGGAACCTGCAAGGTCCTTAACTTCTGAGGCCATTTGAGAAAGTGGTAAGTGGATTATCAGACACGTGCTTATCAGAGCTCCGAGGAGGACAGAATAACCTCAGACTCTGTTATGTTGGGAGTATCCTCTATGGCAGCGGGGGCATGTAGGCCTGATTTGGTAGAGTTTGGTAAAGCTGAGGAAAGAGAGCTGGGTCAAGGGAAACCGATCAGGGAACTACACCCAGGTGTCTCCAGGGACCTGGCAGGGCATGTAAATGAGTGAAGTGGGAAGGTGTGAGAGAACAGGGAGTGGTGGAGACTATGGCAAACTGGACAGTCCGTGCTCTGTCTCAAGGCAGCTGCAGCTTCTCGGCTCCAGCCAGTTCTTGTTTTGCAGGAATGTGGACTCAGCCCTGGCCGGTTTGGCTCAGTGGATAGAGCGATGGCCTGCAGACTGAAGGGTCCCAGGTTTGATTCTGGTCAAGGGCACATAACAGGGTTGCAGGCTCGATCCCCAGTGTAGGGTGTGCAGGAGGCAGCCAATCAGTGATTCTTTCTCATCATTGAGGTTTTTATTTCCCTCTCCCTCCTTCTCTGAAATCAATAAAAATGTAAAAAAAAAAAAAAAGAATGTGGACTCAGTGTTGACTGATCCTCAGATACCCGCCCCCCCACACACAATTTTTACATACAAATTGGGAAGCCTTACTTTAAAAAAAAAAAAGCGTTGTTGTTTTTAGTTGATTGTTAGAGAGGAAGGGAGAGAGAGAGAAACATTGATGTGAGGGAATGCGCCACCTGGCCCCCTATAGTGCACTAGATGACACCCAACCAATGGAGCCATACTGGCCAGGGCTGGAAAGCCTTATTTTAATGAGACGTCTCTAGAGCCTGCTGTGTCCAATGTGGTATCCACTATCATTTGTAGCTGTGTAAATTCAGACTATCGTTCCCAGTCACACCAACTGTATTTCTGGTGTTCATGGCTGGTAGCTATCGTTAGTACAGATTTAGAACATTTCCATCAGCACGGAAAATTCTTTCGGACAGTAATGCTCTGGTCCAAAGAACTCTGACAGGTTTTTCAACCTGATAACAAATTGAAAAATGTTTAAATTTACTGCAAGCTAAATAAAACAGCTTTGTAGAACAGGCACATCCTATATAATAAAAGCCTAATATGCAAATTGTCCCCTTGGGTGGTCGCTTGACCAGGAAACTGGGAGTTTGGCCGCTTGCTATGACGTGTGCTGCCCACCAGGGGGTGGCGTGGAACATGGCGGGCATGGGTGATGTGGCGCTGGCAGTGGGCGGCAATGGAGGCACTGCTGGCCCTGATGGACCCCAACGAGAGCCGGACCGCAGCAGGATGGTGGAGCTGGTGAGCAGGGCAGTGCCAGGCCAAGGCGGGTGCAAGTGGGGGCCGATCGCCCCACTGATGGCCCCGCAGACAGCGACCAGCAGCAGGGGTCGGGGGGTAGGGGGGGTGCTACTGCCTGGCTCCCAGGAGCTGAGGGAGCCTGGCAGGGAGCTGGGCAGGGTCCCGGCCCTGATAGATCGTCCTGCAGGCGGGATGGTGGAGCAGGTGAGGGGGCAGCACCAGGCCAAGGTGGGGTGTCAGGCAGGGCTGCGAGGCTGGGGGCACGAGCTGGGGCCCTATCTCCGCAGGCCACCCCGAGGGACCCCACCCATGTACGAATTCGTGCACTGGGCCTCTAGTGTATTCAGATGGTTCCCTCCCCTCCAAGCAACGCCATAGTAAATATTATTTATCTAATTGTGAACTTAGGGCTACAGTCTAGAGCTGAATGGCAGGTTACTTTCCTAAGAGGTGGTAGCATTTCCCAGGAGAATCCCTTTCTCCTACCCCAACCAGTACTGGAATGATGGGCCTTTTTTAAAAGAAAAAAAATTAAATTGGCTTTGGATCCCCAGTGTTGACTTAAATTGGTTTTTAAACTATGAAATGAGGCATGAATGATACATATGTTCCTAAAGCTTACAGTTCTTGTGCCTCCAGAAAGCCCAAATCAATTAGCAAGTTAAATATAAACAAAGCAACCAAACCAATATAATTCAAATTAATGAGAGAGTTGCTCTTAAGTGCTTCCTTAAGACAAGTACTTTGCAGTCTGCCACACTGGGCCCTTTTGGGTTTAGCAGGCCCTGTGATGTCTCATTTCTCCCCTCCCTTTTCTCTGAACTGCCGCAAAACCTCTATTTGTACCATGATGTCTGTTGGCCTTGAGTTGTGCCCAGAGGCCTCATTATGAGCTAAATCCACCCGTCTCCTCTTCTCGTTGGCCCATGGCAAGTAAAATAGTCCTGTTTGGCATTCGTGCAATTACATTCCCCGGGCATGGAAGCCAAATGGTAGTACTGGATTATAAAGTGATAATCCAGGAATCCAAATATACCGATTCCTTCTTTTAGCTTATATTCCAAATGAAAACACAAAATAAAAAATTCTTGGAAGGAGTATTTGGGCTGTTGGCAATGCCTACAAGGTTCCATGGACCACAAACCCAGCCCCACTAGGGCTAGCAGGTAGCTGTGTACACAGAAGGCGCCACAACTTGTTGACTTGAATTTATCTGTTGACAGAATAAGAGCAAGCTCAATATTGGGTGATGGGGGTTGCTTTCCTATCTGGTCAAGGATGTGAATATCAAAGCGTGGCCTTTGGACCTCGGGCTGGCCTGCGAGGCTGTGACCAGACCGGTTTGTTCTCTGGACTCTGGGAGTGTGTTGGAAAGCAAGTGATTAGCATTTGGGGAATCCAGAGGCATTCTGCCTCCCTCCCTGCAGCTCCACACGTTTGTGTTTTCCAGTGTAACTGACAAAGCGCGGCCTCCACTTTAATTTACGGGCAATCAGTGTTGTGCACTGGGTCAGAACACAAGCTCTAAAGTCAGAGTATCTGGGCTTAAGACCTCGCTCCACTACTTGTTAGTATGTGACTTTGAACAAATTCCTTAGCCTCTCAGAGTCCCTGTCCTCCGCAGAGCGGGAGTAATGATAGAGCCAACCTTGGGGTTGTTGTGCGGAGTGAATCAATGCATGTAAAGTACTTGGTGTGATACCTGACGAGGAGAAAAGGCTTAATGTTTTATTTTAAATAATGCTCTATATATACATATATATAATTTTTAAATCCTCACTCAAGGACATAAGGATATGTTTATTTTTTAAATATTTTTATTGATTTCAGAGAGAGGAAGGGAGAGGGAGAGAGAGATTGAAATATCAATGATGAGAGAGAATCATTGATTGGCTGCCTCTTGCACCCCCCCCCCCCCCCCACTGGGGATGGAGCCCAAAACCCGGGCATGTGCTCTTGACCTGAATCGAAGCTGGGACCCTTCAGTCCGTAGGCCGACGCTCTATCCATTGAGCCAAACCGGATGGGGCAGGATATGTTTATTGATTTGAGAGAGAAGGGGGAGAGAGAGAGAGAAAGACAGAGAGAAAGAGAAAGAGAAACATCAGTGTGAGAGAAACATGGATCACTTGCCTCCCGCATGTGCCCTGACTGGGGGATTGAACCCAAAACCTGGGAATGTGCCCTGACCAGGAATCAAACCCGCAACTTTTGGTGTATGGGAAGATGCTCCAACCAACTAAGCCACCTGGCCAGGAAATAATGCTTTATGTTTCATTAGCTTGTTTTTATTGGGAGAGGAAGAAAGAGCTAGGTCTTTCCCTTCGGAGCACTGAACACTGTTTATAGCAGTGCTCCAGGAGAACGTTAGAATTGGAGAAATTCATTTTGCCTCAGAATATAAACTTCTGTAGTTCACATTCCCTTCTCTGTAATTTAGAAACCCAAAGTATCTGAGAGTGCCCAGATGTCTCAAACCTCATTTGGTGGCCAAATCTGAACTTGCACATTGCTCTTTATTTTTTTTCCATTGCTCTAATCACAGGTGTCAAAGCGGAAATAGTAGTTGGGTTACGAGGTGCTGCCCCAGACCTATGTGGGTTATTTAAATACGGCATATGCATTGATTTACCTTTCTAAATCCCCCAAATTTTGAATTCTGAAACTCATTTAGGCCGCAGAGTTGTGGTACGGGATTGTGAACCTGTATTCAACTTTCATTTGAGCAACCTCAGTAGGCTACATACACAGACAGGCAGACAGATGCATAATGTGAATTGCAGGTGTTGAGGGCTCAGCTGTTCTATTACATCTCAACATGAACAGTTTAAAAACAGTAGATACTGACAGCCGAGGCATCTAGGCCCAAACTCCAGTTATTCTAGGATCCACTAGATTTGCTCTCAGGGAGTCATAAAGCATTTTTTAAATGTCCAGGTGTGGACAGAATTATTCATAATAGCCAAAAATGGAAACAACCCAAATACCCATCAACAGATTAATGGTTTAAAAAATGTAGTATAACTAGACAATGGAATCCTATATAATAAAAGGCTAATATGCAAATTGTACCCCAGGAGTTCAACTGGGAATTCGACCAGTGGCGGGGCCAGCCGGCCTCGATTGGGGCAGGCTGGCCGGACCCCACCTGTGCATGAATTCATGCACCGGGCCTCTAGTATTATCTATAATAATAAATTTATAATAATAAAAGCATAATATGCTAATTAGATCAGACAGCCAAACGACCTTCCAGATGTCCTTCCAGACATCCTTCTGGACGAAGCCGGGGCTGCAAGGGCCGAGCCCCTTGCACAAATTTCATGCATCGGGCCTCTAGTTCAGCCATAAAAAGGAATGAATGGTACCTGCCACAGTGTGGAAGACCTTGAAAATGCTGTGCTTAGTGAAAGAAGCCAGACATAAACGGCTGCATATTGTTTGATTTCGTTTGTATGAAGTGGATGGCTCTCTGAATGGCCATACTTAGTTTATGTGTCTCGTAATTTTTTCTTGAAAAACTGGACATTTTGAATATTTTAATGTGTCACTCTCGGAGTAGATTCTCTACCCCCACCCCAGGGTTTGTTGCTGCTGCTCCGTATGGGTTGTAATGATTCATTTGTTTAGTGGCTTTTCTAGACTTTTAAAATAAAGACTATATTCTTGGCCATGCGGGGTCAGTGACTTAACAGAGATTTCCTTACCCGCCCAGAACAAAACAGAAATTGCCCAGTCTTTGCAGCTGGGCTCTGTGGGTGTCAGGACACGCTTTCAAGACTCAGTGGGCAGTTTACAACCTTCACCTTCACTTCCTGGTTGCACAGAACGAAGGTCAGCCAGAGGTTCGAGCTTAGAGCCTTTGGGGTCTTTTCTGAGCGTGTGCCTACCCTGGGCACATGGCCTTCTAGGTTCCCTGAAATATGTAGAAGATTTTTAAATTTTTATTTTATTTTTTAATGAACGAAATTCTACAGTTTAAATTAGGGCTCACTCTTTGTGTTGTGTAGTTCTATGGGTTTTGGCGAATGTGTCTGTCATTATAGTATCGTACAGAGTAATTTCACTCCTCTAACAATCCCTCCATGGTCCACCTGTTCATCTCCCACCCCCCAACCCCCTCCCCCCACCCCCCAACCCGGGCAGTCACCTATCTTTTTATTGTCTCTATAGTTTTGTCTTTTCCAGAATGTCATATAGTTGGAACCATACACGATAGCATTTTCAGACTGGCTTCTTTCACTCAGCAATATGCGTCTATGGTCCCTCCGTGTCTTTTTGTGGCTTGAGATCTCCTTGCTTCTCATTGTAGGGATGTAGCAGTTCGTTTATCCATTCTCCTACTGAGGGACATCTCGGGTGCTTCTAGTTTGGGCAGGATGAAGAATGCTGCTATAAACATTTGTGTGCAGGTTTTGTGTGGACGTAGGTTTTTACCTCACTGAGGTAGTTACCTAGGAGTGTGCTGGCTGGGTCGTATGGTAAGGCCACGTTTAACTTTGTAAGAAACGGCCAGTGTGGGAGCTTCTCGGTGCCCTTATTCCCCAAGCATCTCAAGCTCCAGCCTTTCCTCCCTGCTTTCCGTGGCTGGTCCCAAGCGATAGCAAATGGTTCATTGTTTTTTTAATGTTTTCAGCAACCCCTCCTCCCCCCCGCCCGCCCCGCCCCCAGCTACTCTCTGCCTTGAGAGAGTTCCAAATTGGGCAAGATCAAGGCAAGACCTTTGTGTTAGACCTTCAGGAGCCATTCCACAGGGGAAGGCAGACAACCTCAGTTCTTTGAGAACAAGGTCCTCTCTGCTGCCTCCCACACCAGAACAGTCCTCAAAACCGCTGTGGTGCTAGGGAGGGGGTGGGAGGAGGGGGTGGGACAGGGGTGAGTTAAAACCACACAGGGCTCTCCTCCCAGGTGTCATTCACCTTTTTCTTTCTTTTTTTTTTTTACTAATGTATTTTATTGATTTTTTACAGAGAGGAAGGGAGAGAGAGTTAGAAACATCGATGAGAGAGAAGCATCGATCAGCTGCCTCCTGCACACTCCCTACTGGGGATGTGCCTGCCACCAAGGTACATGCCCTTGACCGGAATCGAACCCAGGACCCTTCAGTCCGCAGGCCAACGCTCTATCCACTGAGCCAAACCGGTTCAGCTCACCTTTTTCTTAATGAGGGTTCACTTAGTTGCTGTCTGTTTTCCAGAGTTGCAATAATGTTTCTTTGGTGCCACAGCTAGGAAGTTTTAAATTCACTAATTCAATTCTTCTACTTCCTACATAGTTCTATTCAGATAGTCTAGTTCCTCTTGAGTCAGTATTTGTAATTTGAATCTTTCTAGGCATTTGTTCTAATCTAATTTACCTAATTTGTTGGCATGCCTTTATTCATAATTTTCCTTTATAATCCTTTTTTATTTTTGTAAGGTCATTTAGTGATATTTTCTCTTTAATTTCTAATTTTAGAAATTTGAGTCTTTTTCTCTCTCTCTTTTTTTGGGATAAATTCTGCCAGTTTAGATGTTCCATAGTTAGATTCCCTTAGCATGGGTACTTAAAGTGTGAAGTTAATCATTATCTCTTTTATCCAAATGATTCAAAACTTGTAGTAGTTTTTGAGCCAAGGTCTATGAGGTAGACTCTTAGGCTTTGTCTGGAAAAGTCTCTATCGCTCCCTCGTGAACAGCAGTTTTCCTGCACCGAGTTCTGTGCAGACTCTCCTCCTGACTTCCTCTGCTGCTGTTTCCCTTGCCTTCCAGCCTCGTTTCTGTTGGGAAGTTTATCATCAATCTAGTCATCATCCCGTTGTAGACTGTCTGCCTGTTTGTTTCTTTCTGGTAGGTTTCAGGGTTTTCTCTTTGTCTTTGGTGTTCTGCAGTTCTGCTGTGTGTCGAGGAGTGAACTCGTTTTTATTTATTCTGCTCTGACCTTGCCATGCTTGATTACTAACCACATATCTTCCAAGAATCATATCTTTAAGTTTGGATTGATGTGTTTCTGTAGCTCTGGAAATTCCTCCACCGTCATCTCTTTACTATACTGTCTCTCCTACGATCTCTCCTCTTTCCTTTTGGGACCCCTGTTAGGCATTTGCTTCTTCTCCATTCATATTTTCTCAACTTCTCATTTCTTTATCTCTGTGCTGCCTTCTGGGGGCATTTCCTGGGTTTGCTCTGCCAGTTCATTGACGCTCTCTTAGCACTGTGTAATCTGCTGTTCAACCTCCAGTGAATTTAATTTGAATGTTTGCAGTTCTAGAAGGTCCATTTGTTTCTGTTTAAAAATGTTTGTTCTCGCCCTAGCCGGCTTGGCTCAGTGGATAGAGCATCGGCCTGCGGACTGAAGGGTCCCAGGTTCGATTCCGGCCAAGGGCACATGCCTGGGTTGCGGGCTCCATCCCCAGTGTGGGGTGTGCAGGAGGCAGCCAATCAATGATCCTCTCTCATCATTGATGTTTCTATCTCTCTCCTTCTCCCTTCCTCTCTGAAATCAATAAAGAAATGTATTTTTAAAAAAATGTTTGTTCTTGTCACATACTGACTTCTAACACTATGTTTTGTTGTCTCCCATTGTCCTATTTTGGGGGATGTTTCTCTAGGCTTGTGTGCCATTTTTCTCTTATTTCGTTTTCCTGTGAATGGCACGGCTCCTCCAGGGGCTCAGACCTGCGTTTCCTGTCACCTCAAGGTGCTGTTTCCTTTTCCCATGTGGCTGTTATGACCCCAGGTCCCAGCCTCCAGCGTAATGCTCTTTAATAGAAATATACTCTGAGTCATGTATATAATTTTAAACTTTCTAATAAGCCACATTAAGAAATAAAAGAGGCAAATGAAATGAGTTTAATAACATATTATATTTAACCCTCTAGGTACAAAGTATTCTCACTGTAACATGTCATCAATATAAAAAGTTATTATTTTTCTGTACTAAGTCTCCCAAACCCAGCGTGTATGTTACACTCACAGCACATCTCAGTGTCGGGCCAGGCCACGTGTGACCAGCGGCTGCCGTAGGGGACAGCGGCTCCAGGCCCATGAGTCTGATGTTCCCCTTGTGCTTGCACCTCTGGCTTTGAGTTTTCTCGCTGCTGCTGGCACTTGGGGGTTTACATGTCTCTTGAGCATGGCTGTGTATTAAAAGTTCTCTTTTCTCATATTTCTATGTGTTTATAGCTGGAAAAGAGGTCAGTTCAGTCCACCATGTTGCTGGGAGTCCTTCCACTTATTCCTTACAACCACTTTATGATGGAAGCTATTCTTTTTTTATATATATATTTTATTGATTTTTAAAATATATTTTATTGATTTTTCACAGAGAGGAAGGGAGAGAGATAGAGAGTTAGAAACATCGATGAGAGAGAAACATCGATCAGCTGCCTCCTGCACATCTCCTACTGGGGATATGCCCGCAACCAAGGTACATGCCCTTGACCGGAATCGAACCTGGGACCTTTCAGTCTGCAGGCCGACGCTCTATCCACTGAGCCAAACCGGTTTCAGCAGATGGAAGCTATTCTTATGCCCAATTTACAGATGAGGAAACTGAGTCTCGTGGAGCTTAAGTGACTCCCAGGGTCATATGGCTATTAAGTGTCAGAGAACAGACCCAAATACAGGTCTGTTTGAATTCCAAGTCCAAGTTCAATCCACTACACTGTGTTGCCATCTTGTAATTTTGATTCCTCCTTGTTCCTTTTTAGGAATTAGAGACCAGGAGTTCTCTCCTCCTGAATCCTTGCACGGCTTTGCTCATCTGGAGAGTAACTCCTGGCCAAAACCTGGCAGCAGATAACCATGGACCAGTACAGCCTTGGGGAGGAGGGCGCCCTTCCATCCAAGAGGCACCTCCCTTCCTTATCCGAGAGCCAGGGGCTCCACTGCAGTGACACCCTCAGCCGGGACCTGGGGCCCAGCACACGAGACCTGCTCTACGCTGGCCTGAGTGGCTTGGACCTGGACCCCAGCCTCCCAAAGCCCGGTGTGCCCAGCGAGGCCCTGGAGGACAATTTAGATGCAGTGTCCCTGTACTCGGGGAAGGACAGTGACTCCGTGAAGGTGCTGGAGGAGTATGCAGACCCGGAATCTCAGGCTTCCTTACAAGGTAACGCTGTCCCCCTGGGGCCCAGGGCCTGGCGGGCTGCAGGGGGTTGGAAGTGTCTCTCCCACAGATGATTGGGGAGCAGTTATCCTTCTTCCACTTGGGACTTGTTCCCAACTTCCTAGTCGAGAAAACGTACCACTGGTGTTAGGGAACGATGCTGAGAACGGTGGCTGTTTGGGGATGTCCTAGTCTCGTGCGTGGTGTGGGCAGACCTTCGCGTGTACGGCAGACTTTCCTCTCCGTCACCGCTTCTCAGAGGGCCTTTCACACTTCCAGACCCAGCCGGGAGCCTGTCCATCTGCTGCTTCCAAACTGCCCAAGCCCAGGGTCTTTATCCGTAAAGTGGGGGGACAGTAACACCCTCCCTTCTTCCCCCAGAGTACCAGTAAGAGAAAGCAACAGAAGACGTGAACGCAAATGCACTTTGTAGACTGTAAAGCTCTGGACAGATGAGAGTTATTTTGTTATTTTTACCCACATTGTCAGAATTCATTTCAGACAGCCCATCGGTTCGTTTCGAAGTCTTTCTCTTCAGCAATGGAGGAAAAGGGCGAACTACTGTGATGAGTGGTTCAAAGATCCCAATAGTTTATGCCGGAAGCCAATTCCAGCAGGTCATAATTGCAAGAGTTTCATCCAAAGGTTGATGGAACTTGGGGACTCAACAAGGGCTGAGTCACATATGTTGTCACCTGTTGGGAATGGCTGAGGGAATTTCCCCAAACCTGAAAAGGGATGATTGTTTGCTGCCAGACAGCTCAGGACATCTTAATCTATATGTTATTGCCTCCTGCTGGCCAAACACCTGAACAGCCGTAGGCTAATTCCCCCATTCGGACAATGGCTCTGTATAGGAAACCCTGACCCTTTGAAGTGTATATCTCTGCTTCGCCTCAGGACAAACTGTGTTAATAAAAAGCATGGGGTCCTGAGACTGAGGAGATCTTAGTTCCTTTTAGCTAAGCTCCTCTGACCCCCGTATGCCTTTCAAAATTATGCTTCATCTCTGGACTCATACTTAAGTTACTCACAGCCCCTTTTCCAGATTGCTGAACCCTTCTTAATGCCGGAACAAGAACCCCGGCAGTTTAAATGAGGAAAAACAGGCCTTCATTAAATCTCCTTTTGGTTTGCCTTCAGGCTTCCCCACAAGATCAATTCTGTTTTGGTTTTCCATCCTCTTTTTTTAAAATATATTTTATTGATTTTTGTACAGAGAGGGAGAGGAATAGAGAGGTAGAAACATTGATGAGAGAGAAACATTGATCAGCTGCCTCCTGCACACCCCCTACTGGGGATGTGCCTGCAACCAAGGTACATGCCCTTGACCGGAATCAAACCTGGGACCCTTCAGTCCGCAGGCCGACGCTCTATCCACTGAGCCAAACCAGTTAGGGCAGGTTTTCCATCCTCTTTATGGTGGTGGGTCGGTTGCTCAGATGAGTTGACTGAGCCAGAGCTCTTTGAAGTTTATAGCCACACTGTGCGCGTGGAAGGGTACAGCAGCCCTGTAAACATGTTAACCTTCATTGGAACAGGCAGCTCCCAAAGGCCCTGAAGACTTGCTGCCATGAAAGCCTTCTGAGCCCCCACTCGCATACGATGTGGAAGCCAGGGCGTTAGTCTTGCACCATGTAGGAACAGTAGCTAAACGTGAAGTCCTAGACTCCTGGGACATCTGAGTGTTGTAGGCACCAGGCCAGGCCCGGGGATACAGTGATGAGGGTTTTCAGCCCAGGCCACAGAAATCACCTGGAAAACGCTGCTGAGTGCAAATACTAGTATCTGCGCATTATGCCGGGCAGAAACACTGTAGCTTCCCCTGATTTTCATAGGGGTCTGTGCACCCCTCCCCCACAGTGTTACAAATCATTAGTCTAACTCAGCTTTTCCTAATTTGTTATATATATAAATTGATTTCAGAGAGGTAGGGAGAGGGAAAGAGAAACATCAATGATGAGAGAGAATCATTGATTGGCTGCCTCCTGCATGCCCCAACTGGGGATTGAGCCTGCAACCCAAGCATGTGCCCTTGACCAGAATTAAACCCGGGACCCTTCACGCTGCAGGCTGATGCTCTATCCACTGAGAAAAATGAGCTAGGCCCTAATTTGTTTTAAACTTGAAGTTTTTCATCTCATTTTTTAAAAAGGGATCTACTGAACATTAAATTTCTATTCTTTACACTTCTCTAACGTAAATTTAGGTCCATATAAATGCATATACTTACGTTAATTTTAAAATTAGAAAAGTAATGCATATTTATTAAAGAAAACTTAGGAAATAAAGCAATGTAATAACAAGAAAAATCCCCACTCTGGCTCCCACATGTAAATTTTTAAAAATGTGATTAAAGTCACTCAGGAAAACATGGTTTTGCAGAGGTGTATTAAGTGTATCATTCTCTTTTTAAAACTTAGAGTATCTACTTACTTTTTAAAAAAATATATATATATTATTAATTTTTTACAGAGAGGAAGGGAGAGTGAGAGTTAGAAACATCAATCAGCTGCCTCATGCACACCCCCTACTGGGGATGTGCCCGCGACCAAGGTACATGCCCTTGACCAGAATCAAACCTGGGACCCTTCAGTCCGCAGACAGGCGCTCTATCCACTGAGCCAAACCGGTCAGGGCGAGTATCTGCTTTCTTACATGCAGGTAGACCATGCAGTGGTCGCTGTAGCAGTTGTTTATCCCATTGTGTTGTTTGACCATATTCTTGCTCATTAGGCTGCAATAGTGTTTGTGAACAACTCTGCACATCAAGTTTTCTTTTTAGTTAGTTCTTTGGACATCTTCTAAAAAATGTTTATTGATTGATTTTAGAGGAAGAGAGAGAGAAAGAAACATCGATTTGTCATTCCCCTTGTTGATGCAGTCATTGGTTGCTTCTTGTATGTGCCCTGACAGGGGATCAAACCTGCAACCATGGGGTATCGGGACGACGCTCTATCAGCTGAGCTACCTGGCCAGGGCCTGAACATTTGCTTCTAAGTCAGTTTGCCCGTCAGAGAACGTACAGTTTTAGAGCTCCTTTAACAATTACTCTCTGGGAAGATCAAGTGCCTTCCCAGACCAGTGACTCTGTTTGCCTATTTTTCAATGTCCTTGCTAATTTTTCAAAACAACGTTTTGTTTTCTAGTTTAATAGTTTCTTTAATGAGCATTTTCAAAGTAACTTAGCAAGGCCAGGGCTTTCCCCTGAGGGAGGCTTGTTTTTCCTCATTTAAACTGTTGGAATCTTTTAATCACTCATCACAGTAATTCTCATATGAAGAAGATGTAAACCAGGCAAGTGAAGTGACAGATGGTCCACCCCAGAGGCTCAGTTGGGACAAAAGTCTGGCTCCTTCCTGCTGTGTTTCTCACACTGCATCTCAGCCACAGAGACTTGCCATCTGGGTCCTTCAGTGCCATCCCCTCCCCTCCCCTCCCCCTTCCCTGGCCTGTGACAGTCACAGATCCTGCCTCTAGCTTCCTAGCTAATTGGTGAGTTCTCAGCTTGCCCTCTCATGCAGGCTGTTCCATCCCAAAGACCGTCCAAGGGGAAGAAAGGTCTCCCATTGCTCATCCATCCAACAGATGGTCATTGAGCACCTACGAGTGCCCGGATGGGAAGTCCAGCAGCTGGAGCAGGGAGCCGGCAGAGTCCCGCGTCCGTGCCCTGAGCAGTCCTAGTGATGTGAGACCAGCTCCCTTGACCCTTTAGTCACCAAACCCAGCTCTGTCCCTTGGAGCAAGACAGAGCCATCCACTCCCTCCTCCACACGCTGGCCCTTCAGATGCCTGAGGACTTCGCCCCTCTCCCCCCAGAACATTTCCAGCCCCTTCAGTTCCTCCAATGACATGATTCATAGAAATACCCTTTTATCATTTTACCCCCAAAATGCAGGAAACATGGACTATTCAGATACACAAGAAGAAGAAAATAAAAATGACCAGTCAATTTATTCTCTCTGTTTTCTGAACACATTTCTTTTTCTTTTTCTAAAACTGGGACAGTTCTGTTTTGCAACAGGCTGCTTTTTCCTGGCTTAGTGCAGCATGAACAGCCTCTCGTGTCATCGAGCATTTTTCTACGGTTTTATCTGAAGTGCGTATGTCATACACCATTTAACCCACCAGGCCGTGACCTGCATGCCTCCTGTCAGAGATTAGTCGTTTCCAGCATTTCTCCAGGAAAAACAGTGTGGCCGTTGAGTCCCTCGCAGCAAACTCTACAAGTCTACATTTATTTCCTTCATTAAAAACCCAAAGTAGCCAAAGCCGGTTTTGCTCAGTGGATAGAGTGTCGGCCTGCGGACTGAGGGGTCCCAGGTTTGATTCCGGCCAAGGGCATGTACCTGGGTTGCGGGCACATCCCCAGTAGGAGATGTGCGGGAGGCAGCTGGTCGATGTTTCTCTCTCATCGATGTTTCTAGCTCTCTATCTCTCTCCCTTCCTCTCTGTAAAAAAATCAATAAAATATATTAAAACAAAACAAAACAAAAAAAAACCAAAGTAGAATTGGCTGGGAGAAAGGATTGAGACTCTCTTAAGGTTTTGGAGTGTGTATTTCTGGATTGCCTTTCTCGGAGTGAAATGGATGGGGTGGTCAGGAAGCCCCGCCCATCTTACCCACGGAGAGCCTCAGGCTGCTGCTGTCCCCTGGAGCGGGGCACCAAGACTGGGTCCCTCCTGCAGGTGCACCCGACCAGCTGCCTTCTCTCCCTCCCCTGGTCCTAACCCCTGTTTCCTCTGAAGGAAAGCTGCTGAAGTGGGGGTTCCCAGCCCACTCTCCCCAAGCCGCCGTGCCTCTCAGCTGCAGAGCCTCCAGCCGGCTCCTTGACCGCCCCCTGTCTCTAACCTGTGCTTTCTCCTGTGTAGACCTGGGGCTGGGCCCGCTCAAGGCGCCTAAAGACACCGACGAAGGAGGCAGGGCGAGCTCGGGGAGTGCAAGGAAAGGAAAGCGGCAGCACAGCTCCCCCCAGAACCCGCTTCTGGACTGCAGCCTCTGCGGGAAGGTGTTCAGCAGCGCCAGCTCTCTGAGCAAGCACTACCTGACGCACAGCCAGGAGAGGAAGCACGTCTGCAAAATCTGCAGCAAGGCCTTCAAGCGGCAGGACCACCTGTACGTAGGAGTCTGGTCCTGCCAGCTCTGCAGGGGGCAGGGGCGGGGGTGGGGGGTGGGGGGAAGGGGCGTTCCTGTATCTCCTCCATCCCCTCCCAGATCAGCTTTTCCCACCCCTCTTGGATGGTCTCACCTCCGTGTTCCCCAGATGGATGTCACCTGTGCTGAGCCCCAGACTCCCCCTTCTCACACTGCCAGTGCCTGGGGCAGGGCTGGCACTGCCCTGGACGGGTCACTGTTCGGAGCCCCCAGATTCACACCAGGGAGGAAGTGGCTGCTGCCATGTGTAGCCGGGACCCTTGTGGTTTAAAGACACATAGCGGCTCCCTCCTGAAGCAGTGCTGAGCCCCCGAGTACCGTTCAGAGTCCCTGGTGGGTGTCAGGGCGATGGGTCTGCGTGCCATGAGGAGTATGTGCTGGGATAACACTGGGCATGAGGTGTCTGAAACGCCTGCTTCTAGAACATGACGATGAAGTATTAACTCTTGTTTTTCTTTAACTCCTTTCTTTTTTTAGAACTCGATTTTTTTTTAAAATTATTGATTTTAAAAAGAAAGCCCATGGTAAGAGTTAGGGGCAGAATTTCCTTTGTTCTTGATGTCTGGGAAGTGATGAGCTTTTCTTGCTGGTAAGGAAGGAAAGACAGGCTTTTCTCAAACGAGAGACTTGCACGTGGGAAGTTCATCCCTTGCGTTTGTACAGCACTCCTAACCCTTACCGGAGGCTTTGATTAATTTATTTTTTGTTGTTGTTGTTAATCCTCAACTGAGGGTATTTTCCCATTGATTTTTAGAGAGTGGAAGGGAGGGAGGGAGAAGGAGAGAGAGAAAGAGAGAGAAACATTGATGTGATGTGAGAGAGACACATAGATTGGTTGTCTGCTTCACACGCCCCAACCAGGGCTGGGGATTAAACCTATAACCCAGGTACGTGCCCTTCACTGGGAATCGAACCTGAGACCTTTCAGTGTGCGGGCCAACGCTCTAACCATTAGGAACACTGCCCAGGGCTGATTCATTTATCTTTTCCTTTCTCCTCTTGCCCACTCAGACCCAAAGGAAAGGAAGTTAATTTGCTCATGTCACAAGTTGGTCACAGTTGGGCTAGAAATGGGGTCTCCGGATTCCTGCTCCGCTGCTTCTCTCAGAGGGAAGCCCGGGCCGGCCTGCGGGGAGGGACGTTGCTGTTCCCTGCACATGCCCCACGGGCCACATTTGCACCTGCCCACCGGGACTGTGGGGAACCCAGAGGGTGTGTGTTTATAATATATTCATGTGGCTATAACTATGATATAAACATAATACACATTTGTATTCATTGATATTTGCAGAAATTGTGGGCACATTTGTCTGTTTTCCAGAAAGTGTTCTGATTGGGCATCTGGACTTTTTTCGTTTTGCTGCGGGGGATCCGGGTAGCTGTCTCCTGCAGCGGTTCTCAACCTGTGGGTCGCGAACAATGAAAATACATCCTGCATATCAGATATTTACATTACGATTCATAACAGGAGCAACATTACAGTTATGAAGTAGCAACGAAAATAATTTTATGGTTGGGGGTCACCACAACGTGAGGAACTGTATTAAAGGGTCGCGGCATTAGGAAGGTTGAGAACCGCTGAGGAACCCAAGGGGACGCAAACATTCCTGTTAGAGGAGGGGTGTCCCTGGCTAGCACCTCCCCCGTGCGCCCTGCAGAGCTCTGGTTCTCGGGGCTGCTCAGAGAGGCTCCTTGGAAAAACGGTTCTGTGGCAAGTAAGGTGGAGACGTGGAAAGTCAAACAGATGCTTCCCTATCTGCTGCGTGGCTTTTACATTTTGCTCCTGTGCGCTGTGAACCTCCCAGGAGCATATAATGTTTTTTCAAAACTTATTTGCCAGCTGAGCCCAAGTCCCCAGGGAGCAACTCTGGAGGACTGGTGTTCCTCGGGAACCCACTTTGGGGAACTCTGGCCTGGCTTCCACTGATTTTTTTCAGATAAGGGGTTTACTTAAAGGTGAGGGAGAGGAGCACCCCTTCCAGACGGCTTCTCCCGTAGTGGGGGCTGAGGGCGGTTTCTGAATCGTGGGGCACCCTGGGGTCCTCTCGTGGGAGGCCCTAGTAGAGCCTGCTGACTTCCTTCTCGTGTGTGACTCCAGGACCGGGCACATGCTCACCCACCAGAAGACCAAGCCCTTCGTGTGCATCGAGCAGGGCTGCAGCAAGAGCTACTGCGACTACCGCTCGCTGCGCCGGCACTACGAGGTGCAGCACGGCCTGTGCATCCTGAAGGAAGCGCCCGCGGAGGAGGAGGTCTGCGGGGACTCCCCCCACGCCCAGGAGGTGGCCGGCCCGCCCGCTCCCAGTGGCCTGCGGTCCCTGATGCCCCCAGAGGCCAGGTCCCCTGGCTCCCTCTTGCCCAACCGGGACCTCCTGCGCTGTATCGTGAGCAGCATCGTCCACCAGAAGATCCCTTCTCCCTGCCCGGCCCCAGCAGGGCCTTCAGACAGCAGCGAAGGGAGGAACACGGCCTGTCCCTGCCCACCCTCATCCGGGTCCTCCTCCGGCACCCCAGCGAGCACCCCAGCAGCCCCAGGAGCCCTGGGCCCTGAGGTTCCCGAGGAGCCGCGTCCCCCGCAGAAGGAGCCTGTCGCTGACATGTTCACAGCCGTCCACTCAAGGGCAGCAGAGAATGGTGGCCCCGACCCATCCGAGCCGGAGCCTTGGCTGCTCCAGCTCCCATCCGCCCTGGAGGGCTGGCCTGAGGGCGGCCCCCTGCCTGCCTGCCTGCCTCTGTTCCGAGGCCAGACGGGCCCCTCCAGTTCTCAGCCATCCAGCCACAACTTCCAGTGGCTCCGGAACCGGAACCTGCCCGGCTGCCCCAAGAGCAAAGGGAACAATGTGTTTGTGGTCCACAAGGCCCCGGCGGTGCAGTCCCCGGAGGGCCCGGAATCCGGCCCCGGGCCCAACAGCGCCTCCCCCAGCAGGGAGCCCTCCCCCAGCTCGGGCCTCAGTCTGGAGGACGTGCTGCCCTTCGCGCCCTCGCTCCTGAAGGCGCCTGGGGAGGCCTCGGGTGACCCCAGACATGCCAGCGGGGAAGATGACAACTGGGCCTCCAGAAAGAGCCAGTGTGACTGCGACACGTTCCCGTGGCAGAACCCCAGGGAGCCCGGCCTGCAGGACGTCCAGAAGCCGGGTGGGCTCCCGTCGGATGCCACCCCGCTCTTCCGGCAGCTCTTCCTGAAGTCGCAGGAGTCTCTGGTGAGCCACGAGCAGATGCAGGTGTTCCAGATGATCACCAAGTCCCAGCGGCTCTTCTCCCACGCCCAGGTGGCGGCCGCGTCCTCCCAGCTGCCGGGCCCCGAGGGCAAGCAGGCCGCCCTGAAGTCGGGGCCGTGGTCGCAGCAGCCCCTGCCACTGACGCCCAGTGCTGACTCTCTCCACGCTGGCCCTGGGAACCCGGAGCCTGAGGGATCCCCAGTCCACAGGAGAAAAACCGCAGCTGCTCTCCCCAGAGCAGCCTCTCCTGGCAGCACGAAATGGGACTCGAAGGGAGGACCAAAGGTGGCCACCGCCCCGCCGTCCCTCACAGCATCGTCTCTGGACCCTCCTGACAACCCAGACATCTCCTCTCTGGCCAAGCAGCTGAGATCTGCAAAAGGAACTCTGGACCTGGGGGACATGTTCTCCCCCGGCGGCCCTCAGCAGAGCCAGGCAGGGGGGGACCAGCCGCCTGGAGCCCCGGGCCCCGGGAAGCAGACCCAGGCTGAGAACGGCGCGGCATCAGGAGCCACGAAAGGGGAAAAGGGCTCGGCCTGCACCCGGGGCGGAGGCTACAGGCTCTTCTCCGGCAACCCCAGGGCCCAGCGCTTCTCAGGCTTCCGGAAGGAGAAGGTGAAAATGGACATGTGCTGTGCCGCCTCTCCCAGCCAGGTGGCCATGGCCTCCTTCTCCTCGGCGGGGCCTCTGGCGGACGCCCCCCGGGACTCCAAGTCCAAGCTGACCATATTCAACAGAATCCAGGTACCACAGGGGTTGGTCTAACCGCAGGGCTGAGCGTCCATCGCCGCTCTGCCAGAACATTTCAGCCCCAGAGAAACCCCCCTTAGTTGTCACCCCCAATCTCTCCATCCCTCCCAGCCCCCGGCAGCCAGGAATCTACCTTCTCTCTCCCTGGATTTGCCTGCTCTGGACATTTCATGTCATTGGAATCATACACCGCATGGCCCTTTGTGACCGCTTCTTCCACTCAGCGTAGTGTTCCAAGTTCGTCCATCTGTAGCACGTGTCAGTGCTTCATTTTCAGGGCTGAGTAACATTCCTTCGTACAGGCACCTCACATTTTGTTCATCCGTTCATCAGTTGACCCTTCTTGGTCATTGTGAATAGTGCTGCTGTGGACATGGGTGTCCATGTTTTGTGCGGGCATCTGTTTTCATTTCACTTGGGAAATACCGAGGAGTGGAATTGCTGGGTCAGATGGTAACTCTATGTTTGACCATGTGAGGAACTGCCCGACAGTTTACCAAAGCAGCTGCATCAGTTTACATTCCCACCCACAAGCCATCGAGGGCTGCAATTTCTCCAGGTCCCCTCTAGCTCATTGTTGTCCTGTTATCATAGCCTTCCTTGTGGCTGTGCAGAGCTCTCCTTAAGGTTTCCTTTGCATTGCTCTGATGCCTAACAATGTTGAGCATCTCTCTACCCTATGTGCTTATTGGCATTCGCAGATCTCTTTTGGTTCAGTGTTTATTCAGATTCTTGGTCCATTTTTATTTTTTTTTATTGATTTTTAAAGGAAGCGGAGAGAGAGAGAGAGAAACATTGATGTGAGTGAGAAACATTGATTGGTTGTCTCCCGTATGCTCCCTGACCAGGGATTGAACTCAAAACCTAGGTGTGTTCCCTGATCAGGAATCGAACCTGCAACCTTTTGGTGTACACTGCTCCAGCCAACTGAGCCACTCAGCCAGGTCTTTGACCATTTTTAAATTGGGCTATTTGACTTTTTATTATTGAGCTATAAAAGTTATGTATTATGAATGCAAGTCCTTATCAGACATATATGACTTTCAACAATTTTCTCCCATTCTATGGGTTTTCTTTTCACTTTTCTTTTCTTTCTTTTTTTTTTAATATGTTTTTATTGATTCTTAGAGACAGAGAAAGGGAAGGGGACAGAGAGATAGAAACATCGATGAGAGGGAAAACATCAACATTGACTGGCTGCCTCCTGCACGCCCCCTGCTGGTGATCGAGCCTGCAACCCAGGCATGGGAATTGAACCAGTGACCTCTGGGTGCATGGGTTGACACTCAACCACTGAGCCACAATGGCTGGGCTCACTTTCTTTTTTTTATACACTTTTTTAAAAAATACGTTTTCATTGATTTTTTTAGCGAGGAAGGGAGAGGGAGAGATATAGAGAGAGAAACATTAATCAGCTGCCTCCTGACCAGGATCAAACCTGCAACCTGGGTATGTCCCCTGACCGGGAATCAAACCAGTGACCCTTCCATTTATTTATGCGTTCATTGATTGTTTCTTGTATGTGCCCTGACAAGGGATCGAACCCAAAACCTTGGTGTATCAGGACACTGCTCTAACCAACTGAGCCAGCCCACGGGCTGTCTGTTCTGGCTTCTGTTTTGGTGTCATCCAAGAGACTATTGCCTAATTCAAGGTCGCAAAGAATTACACCTGTATTTTATTCTAGGCGTCTTAGAGTTTTAGCTCTTGCAAACCTCGTTTCTGATATGTTGGCTCGGGTGTATTTTTATCTTCAGGGTGGAAATATCTACCGGCTCCCCCATCTGATGAAGGACGAGAACATGGCAGGTGGATGGTAAGTTGAGAAGTCCCTCCCCCACATCTGGGGGAGCTCAGCCCCTTCTCTTCCATGTGCTGGCCCTGGGTAAGCGAGCTCTGGATGTGTCAGTCCTGACGAGGTGTGCGCCAGGCCCTGAAGAATTGGGGTGTCGTCTCCATTTCTTAGGGTTCATCTAGAGTTGTCAGTGGACGAGACTTAAAAAAGAAAAGAAAACTGGAGTCAGTGATCAGGGACAGAGTCCCGTTCTCGCATTCTTCCCTCCTGCATGTCTCCCGCAGTAGCCAGCAAAACGGGGGCCCAGCAGACTGGGCAGAGCCAAGGAGCACGTACGTCTGCAAGAACTGCAGCCAGATGTTTTACACCGAGAAAGGGCTGAGCAGCCACATGTGCTTTCACAGCGACCAGTGGCCGTCACCTCGCGGGAAGCAGGAGCAGCAGGTGAAGGGCACACGCCGTAGAGTCTGTGCTTTCAGGGTTGCTGACAGGCTCGGGGGAGTAAAGGACTGGGGGCCATTTATCTCAGGATGGGATGTCCTCCTTAGTCTGGGGGAGCCTGGGGAGGGGCCAGGAGTCGGAACTGCAGGCTGGAGCAGCTCTTCCGCTCCCCACTCGCTGTTTCTCCTAAAGAGCCGTCTTCTCTGCTCTAGGTGTTTGGCACCGAGTTCTGCAAGCCCACGAGACAGGCGCTGAGGCCAGAGGGGGACGGGCAGAGCCCCCCCGGAGCCAAGAAGTCCTTGGACAACACGGCCCCTTTGGAGCTCCCCATGTCGGTGCCTGCGGCTCCCACACACCGAGTCCTGGGGAGCACGGCCAAGGTGGGTGCTGGTCAGTCCACGTCCTTCCTGCTGCTCTCCCTCCCGACCTGCTGGCCCAAACGCCACAGGCAGTCCTGCCTCCAGAAGAGCTTGGTTTGCGTGTTCATTCACTCACTCATTCGGCATCCGCTGAGCCTCCTCTGTGCCGGGCCCTGTGCTGGTGACACCGTGTGACCGTGAAGGCCTCTGCCCTGCTGCTGGGGCTCCCAGTTCAGTGCAGTAGATAGACCCTCCCCCAGACAGTGATGACCCAGAGTGGGCAGGGCAGGCTGGGGGGGGAGCTGTGGGAGCCCCGAGAGGGACCAGAGGGCCAGCCTGAGGAGTCACGGAGGACTTCCTGGAGGTGGGGGTGTGGGAGCCGAGACCTGGAGGATAAGGAGGAGTAAGACTGGCAGAGGGGAAGGGAGATTGTGTGGAGGTGAGAGGACATGGGAAGTTCAGGCCGTAGGGCTTTCAGCCTGTTACTAGAGGGTCCTGCCCGGAACAACGCAAGCTGGACGTGGGGACAGGGAGTCTGGGTCCCACTGTTCATCTCACAGGCGCTGTGATCGCTTGGAGGGGAACACATTTTCGTTTTGTCAGTCACTCTGTGACTCTGGCCCCCACTGTTTAAGGGCCAGGCATGTTAACCATTGACACTGGCCTCCACGTTCCCAAATCCTCTGAGTCAGGGCCTCTCCTTGGAGTGCGGGTGCATGAGAAGGCTCCAGCCTTGCACGTCACAGGCAGAGCCTTGGGTCTGGCTCCGGTGGGTGGCCCTGCCCAGCCTCCTTTGTTAAGGGCTCTCGGCATGGACAGCAGGGGGTGTGCCTGTCACGTTTCCCTCTGTCCTGGGGTCAGTGCCCTGAGGACTGAGCTGTGTGGCAGGAGCCTCAGTGACCCTTTGTGGGTCTGAACTGTCTTCTTCCCCAGGGGCAAGAGAAAGACATGGAAGAGAGAGACAGCAGGGAGAGCAGCCTGCACAGGAAGCGGAAGAAGCGCCCCCAGCCCAAGGCACTGTTCATCCCTCCGCCCCGCTCCACATTCGGGGAGCCAGGCCCAGGAAGATGCCACCAGAGCTGCCTGCGGTCTCCGGTGTTCCTGGTGGACCGCCTCCTGAAGGGGTTATTCCAGTGCCCTCCCTACACGCCACCTCCCATGCTCAGCCCCATCCGGGAGGGGTCTGGGCTGTATTTCAATACGCTCTGTTCCACGTCGGCTCAGGCCAGTCCCGACAAGCTCATCAGCACCACGCTGGGTGAGTGAGGCTGGGCTGGAGCTCCCGGTCATCACACGGCCGACCTCCTGTGGACCAGACCCTCTCCCTTTAGCGTTCGGCCCAGAGATTCCCCCGCCTATGGCTGTGGGTGCCATTATAAGTATCGCAGGACCATCTGTGGCCACAGCCTTGTAGGTGCTTAGAGTTTTACAACCATAGAGCCATTTAGCCTTTTACCCTTCTGCCTACCCTCCAATTAACTTTTTAAACAGCTTTATTGAGATACTAGAGGCCCGATGCACGAAATTCATGCAAGAGTAGGCCTTCCTTCCCCCGACTGCCGGCACCGGCTTCCCTCTGACACCCAGGACCTAGGCTTCTGTTGTAGCCCCGGCTTCATCCGGAAGGACGTCCGGTCTAATTAGCATATTACGCTCTTATTATTATAGATAATTTACATGCCATATGAACCACCATTTAAAACGTACCGTGATTTTTAGTATATTTGCAGGGCTGTGCATTCATCACACAATTTGACAGCATTTTCATCACCCCCAGAAGAAGCACTGTCACCCCCATACCCCAGCGCCCAATCTCCCCAGCCCCAGGAATCGACTGATCTACTTTCTCCATGGATTTGCCCATTCTGGACATTGTGTATAGGAGGAATCATACGTGACATTTTGTGTGTCGTTTATTCATTTAGCATGTTTTCAAGGTGCATCCATGTAGCGTGGATCAGTGTTTCGTTCTCTCTATGGCTGAATAATATCCTGTTGTCTGGATGGATCACATCTTATTTATCCATTCATCAGCTGTGAGCATTTAGGTTCCCTCGTTTGGGCTCTTATAAGTAGTGCTATTATGAACATTCATGTACAAGTTTTTGTGTGGATGTGTGTTCATTTCTCTTGTGTAGAAACCTAGGAACGGAGTTGCTGGGTCATATGGTAACTGTGTTTAATCATTTAAGGACTTGCCAGACTGTTTCCAAAATGACCGGGCCATTTTAAGTTCCCACCAGCATTGTATGAAAGGTCCAGTTCCTCCACAACTTGCCAGGACTTCTGTCCATTGCTGTTTTTATGACCACATCAGGTGCAAAGTGTCATCTCTTTATGGTATTGATGGCTAATGCTGTTGAGCATCATTTCATGTACTTATTGTCCATATGTATATCTTCTCAGGAGAAATGTCTATTCGTCCTTCACCCATTTAAATGTTGAGTTATTATCTTTTAATTATTGACTTTTGAGAGTTCAAGTTCCTTATCAGATATATGATTTTCCTACAGATATTCAATCTCATTTTGTGGGTTGTTTTTTCGTTTATTTATGGCAGTGTTTGCGGTACAAAGGTTCATTTTGATTGAGTCCAGTTCTTTCTTTCATCACTTGTGCTTTCAGGGTTGTATCTAAGATTTTGCCTGACCAAAGGTCACAAAGTTTTGCGCCCATGTTTTTTTCTAAGAGTTCTCTAATTTTAATATAAAATTTCGTTCTTTGATCCAATTTACATTTAGTTCTTTGATCATTTTAAGTTAACTTTTATATTCTATGTAAGGTTAGGATCCAAATTCATTCTTTTGCGTGTGGGTTTACATTGTTCCAGCACCATTAGTTGAAAAGATCTTCCTTTTCCCGTTGAATTGTGTTGCACCCTTGTTGAATGTCAATGAACCATGAATTACTTGAGATTTGTTTTTCTTTTTAAACACATTTACATCTATAGATTTCCTTCTAAGCATTGCTTTAGCTACATTTTGTAAGTTTTAGTTTGTTGTATTCTTATTGCCATTCATCTCAAAGTATTTTCTCATTTCTCTTTTGATTTCTTCTTTGATACATTTATTATTAAGGAGTGTTGCTTAATTACTACAAATTGCCTTCTTTTAAAAAAATACCTTTTTATTGATTTCAGAGAGGAAGGGGAAGGGGAAGAGAGAGAGAGAGAGAGAGAGAGAGAGAGAGATCGATGATGAGAGAGAATCATTGATCAGTTGCCTCTTGCACACCCCCACTGGGGATTGAGCCCACAGCCTGGGCATGTCCCTGTCTGGGAATCTAACCATCACCACCTAGTTCATATGCTGATGCTCAACCACTAAGCCACACTGGCTGGGCCAAATTGCCTTCTTTTATTGATTTTTTATTCTATTGTGGTCAGATATATATTCAGCCCTTCTAAATGTACTGAGGCATGTATTATGGGCTAGAATATGTTCTATGTGCATTTGGGAAGAATGTATGTTCTGATGTTTGGTAGAATTCTCTGTCATATCTAGTTAGTTTCTAGTGTTGTTCCTTGTTGATCTTCTGCTTAGTTGTCCTATCGATTATTGAAAGTATTGAAATCTCCCACCATTATTTTTAAGTTGTATATTTCATCCTTCAGTTCTTTCAAGTTTTGCTTTCTGTATTTTTAGATTATGTTTTTAGGTGCATACATGTTTATAATAGTCATCATGTCTTCCTGATGGCTTGGCCGACCTTGTATCATTATGATATGATTGTGATATCAGTTATCATTCATACTATAATTGTATCACCTCTCGTAATATTTGTCTGACAGTATAGCCATTCCGTCTCTTTTATGGTTGTTGTTTGCTTGGCATGTATTTTTCTGTTCCTTTATTTTTAACCTATGTGTGTCTTTGAACAGAAAGCATGCCTCCTGTAGAGAGCATTAGTCGGAGCATACATTTTCTAAGCCAGTCTGACAAACTGCCTTTTGATTGGTTTGTTTAATCCATTCTCATTTAATGTTATACTAATGTGGTTGGATTTTTTTTTCTTTTCTGTAAGTCTCATGTATTTTTCTCCTTTTGTTTTTCCTTTCCTGCTTTCTTTTGTATTAGGTGAATATTTTCTAGTGTTACTTTTTCTTAGTCATTTCTTAGTGGTTGCTCTAGGACCTACAACATACATGTGAACTATGAGAACCTTTGCAGATGTGCCACAACTTATTAAGAACGGAACATAGAAACGCTGCTCTTTCTATCTCTGTTTCTGTAACACTTTTATTATTATTGTTATATTACATATCTATGTGTTAGAAACCAACAAGGCATTGTCATAATTATGACTTTATATCATTTTTAAAACAGAGAGAATAAAGGAAAGAAAGCAAATGCCATTTATAGAGTTTGTTATATTAACCTTATTTTCCACTTCTGATCTCTTCGTTTATTCCTGTGGATTCAAAGCTACTATCTGGGTGTTACTTCTTTACTCCAATGCAGCTCCGCTCCTTGGTGCTGTTATTGTCACATATTTTACATTTCCGTGTGTTACAGGCTACACTGCATACTGTTTTATGCAGGGCTTTTTAAGTCAATTTAAAAGAGGAAAATACTGGCTTTTGTAATTACCTATGTAATTACCTTTACCAGTGCTCTTTTTTTTTTAAGTTCAAATTTCTATCTGATATCACTTCCTTTCAGTCTGAAGAACTTTCTTTAGTATTTATTTTCATTATGGAGATATAATTCACATACCATACAGTTCATCTCTTTAAAGTATAGATAATGCAATGGTTTTCAGTATATTCACAGAGCGGTGCAACCATTACTATTATCAATTTTCAGACAATGTTACAACCCCCCAAAGAAGCCCCACAGCCATCAGCAGCCACTCTTTCCCCTGCCCTCCCCCCGAGCCCTAGGGAAGCACTAACCTCCTTTCTGCCTCGATAGACTTGGCTAATCGGAGTATTTCATGTAAGTGGAATCGTACAATACTTAGTCCTTTGTGGTTGCCTTCTTCCACTTTGCATAATGTTTTCAGGTTTCACCCATGTTGCAGTATGTATCAGTTCTTCCTTCCTTTTTAATGGCTGAATGATATTCCACTTCTTTTTATTGAATCTATTGGGGTGACATTGGTTAATAAAATTATATAGGTTTCAGATAGACACTTCTAAAATACATCATCGGTATATTGTATTGTGTTCACCACCCCAAGTCTCCTTCCATCACCATTTGTCCCTCCTTTACCCTCCTCTACCTCCTCCACCCACTTCCCTCTGGCATTCACCATACTGTTGTCTGTATCCATGAGTCTTTCTTTTCTTTTCTTTGTTTAATCCCTTCACCATAATCTAGCTTTAATATTTCTTATACTAAAGGACTGCTAGCAATAGATTTTCTCAATTTTTATTTATGTCATAATGTTTTTATTTCACATTCATTTTGAAAGGTAATTTGCTGAGTATGAGATTCTTGGTTGACAGTTTTTTAATTTCACCAATTTGAATATGTTATCCCACTGCCTTCTGACCATTGTAGTTTCTGATGAGAAGTCAGCTGTTAATCTTACTGGTGCTCTTGTATATAACAGGTTAATTTTCTCTTTTGGCTTTTAAGATCTTTATCTTTGGCTTTCAACATTTTGCCCACAATGTGTTTGGATGTAGAGCACTTCGTGTTTATCCTACTTGGAGTTTATAGTGTTTCTTAAATGTGTATCTTGTTTTTCATCAAATTTGGGAAGCTTTCAGCCATTAATACTTTAAATATTTTTGACCCTTTCTCTTTTTCTGGTCCTCCCATTACACATATGTTGTTGCAGTTAATGACATCTCACATTTCTCTGAGGCTCTCTTCATTTTTCTTTTTTCTGTTTTTTAGATTCCATAATCTCCATTGATTTATCAGCAAGTTAGTTTATTGATCATTTCTTCTATCTGCTCAAATCCACTGGGCCTCATTTTGGTTCTTTTTTAAAAAAATGTAATTTCTGCCTCTTAATGGTAATCTTTATTTGATGAGACCTTCTTTTTATACCTCCCTTTAATTATTTAAACATGGGAACTATGGGGACAGTAAGCCCCCTCTCCTTGGCACCTACCTGGGTTAGAGTACTCCGGGTAGAGTCTGTTACAGAGCTGGAGGCCCGGTGGGTGAGGGCATGGGCCATGGCTCAGATGTCACAGATTCTCATTGTTCTTGCTAAGATTTGGTCAGTTTTCTTGAGTGTATGCCTTTAAGACAACTTCCAGAGACTTTAACTTAGTGTTTTTAATATAATTTTTATCAGTTAATTTGTTGTTGTGCTGAGTTCCTTGCTGTACTTTTCAGAAGTCCTATCCACCTTCTATGTAATCTTTTTTCAAAAGTTAATTTTTTTGCGATAAGAATAGTTAACATGAAATTTACCCTTTTAACAAACGTTTAAGTGTGCAATACAGTATTTTGACTGTGTTGTACAGCCCATCTCTAGAGCTTACTCATCTTGCTTACTTAAAAATTCAATGCCCATTGATTAATAACTACTCACTTCCCACTCCCGCAGGCCCTGGAAACCACCCTTGCACTCTTTGATTATGTGGATTTGACTATTTTAGGTACTTCATAGAAGTGGACTCAGATAGTATTTATCTTTCTGTGACTGGTTTAGTCACTTGGTCTAATGTCCTCAAGGTTCATCTGTGTTGTTGCATATTACAGAATTTCCTTTGTTAAGACTAAATAGTATTCCGTTGTATGTCTATACCACACTTTCTTTATCCACTCACCCAGCAATGGCCATCTGATTGTTTACACCAGTGATTCCCAAAGTGGGCGCTACCGCCCCCCGGTGGGCGCTGCAGCGATCCAGGGGGGCGGTGATGGCCACAGGTGCATTTGGGGGCGACGAGTAACTGCTATTAAAATTTAAAAAAAATTAATTTCCAGGGACTGAGTAATATTTTTTCTGGAAAGGGGACGGTAGGCCAAATAAGTTTGGGAACCACTGGTTTACACCTTTTGGCTATTATGGATAGTGTTGCAATGAACATGGGCGTGCAGGTATCTCCTGAGATCCTGATTTCTTACTGTTGTCTATATCTTTACTTCTGGATAAATACCCAGGAACGAGATTGCTGGATCCTATGGTAACTCTATCCTTAATTTTCTGAAGAACCTTTCTACTCTGCAGGCTTCAAGAGCCTGCTTTCAGCCACTCTGGGGAGGTAGACAGAGGGCTCCGTGGATCGCTTCTCGTCTGTCTTCTTGAGACTTTTTGTTGTGTGTTTTCTAGATCAAGTGGATGTTTCTTTCGGCATCTGTGTGGTAAAGGATGACACCAAAATCAGCATAGAACCGTGAGTTGGGGCCGGCTCAGAACCTGAGGGGCCTTCCGAAGTGGAGCTGCTTTCACCCTCCTTGCATTCCAGTGTCAGTTTTTCCCACGGGCTCCTGCATCCCAGGGGGGATCAGGTCTAGCTCCAGAGCCTCCCCAGGAGACGAGGCGTGGGTTTCTTCGGGTACTTGTGGCACGTTCCCTCAATATTCCTTTGTCCAGACCTACCATAGTTGGGGCCATCGGGAAAGAATGCCCAAGACCCTGGGGTTCTAGGTAGAATTGGTGATGGCACAGTGGTTACATGGATGTGGCCATGGATGTTGATGTCAGGTAGCAGCATGTACGTCCCTGGTCCTAGACCCCAAGAGAGACCCCTGAGGCCAGAAATCTGGCAATGAAAGAAATTGGAGGAAGGAAGGAAATATCCCTTGAGAGGTTTCTGGAAGGCCCGCACGTGGGTCAGGGTGACCACCACGCAGCACGGCGGCGATGGTGGAGGGTTCCCACAGAGCAGGGCACACCTTGCACCTTCAGTTCCCATCTTAGTCACGTGTACCTCGCATGTCTGTGTCTGTGACCTCATTGCAGACACATCAACATAGGAAGCCGGTTTCAGGCTGAGATCCCGGAGCTCCAGGACAGATTGCTGGCCGGAATCGATGAGCATTTAGCTTCTCTGGTCTGGAAGCCGTGGGGAGATGTGATGACCAACCTGGAAACGCAGGATAGAGGTGGCTGGGACTTTGGGGCCAATTTCCCAAGGCCTCCCCGCATCCCCAAGGCGTTTCTCCTCCCAGTTCTCACTTTGACCAAGAAGCAGGGTCCCCTGGGATAGAGGGCGGGGGGCAGGGGGGGCGGGTAGAACTAGCCCTCAGTCCAGTATTGCTTCTCCCAGGCCGCAGTCTCCTGCCCCCACCTCTCTTCTCATCTTCTCACTCAGTAGCTTTCCAGGCTGTCCAAAGCAGGCGCCACAGCAGGGTTTCCGCCCTTCCTCCTTGGCCCTCCCTTCCCTCAACCTGCTTTGAGCTGAAATGTGAGGCCCCCCTGTCTGTGCTGTCAGGGAGCCTCCTCCCTGGCCCTTGCTGACTCCCTGTGTCTCCCCCTTGCACCCGGCTGGGGCCGCCTTTGGAAACAGTGACCGAGCTCTGCAACGTGGCCTGCTCCAGCGTAATGCCGGGAGGGGGCACCAACCTGGAGCTCGCCCTGCACTGTCTGCACGAAGCCCAGGGCAACGTTCAGGTGAGGGAGGCTGGGGCTGCGTGAGTCTGCCACGTGCCTTCTGCGTGGGGGTTGCAGCCATGAAAACGGAAGGGAAGGCTGCTCATCCGCCCCCATGCGGCCCTGGGATTGGTGTGGCCCTTGAACACAGGCTCCATAAATCAGTTCTTTATTTAGGGAAACAGCAGGGCCCAGGGTTACAGCAGGGCCCAGGGTTCCTCTGAGCCCTCAGGGGCAATGGGGAGGGGAGCCTAGTAGACCAACGCAGGTCCTGCATGGATCTGGTTTATTTATTGAGCTGTATCTTTTTTATCGCAAGCCCATGCATGAAATCCTCTGGTGTAACTGAAATGCCTGTGCTGTCTCCAAAGGCCCTCCTCACAATCCTGAGGTTTAGAAAATAAATTAAAAGTCCAGCTTGCCCTGGCTGGTTTGGCTCAGTGGATAGAGCGTCGACCTGCAGACTGAAGGGTCCCAGGTTCGATTCCAGTCAAGGGCACATGCCTGGGTTGTGGGCTCCATCCCCTGTGGAGGCATGCAGGAGGCAGCTGATTGATGGTTCTCTCTCATCATTGATGTTTCTAACTCTTTCTCCCTCTTCCTTCCTCTCTGAAATCAATAAAAAAATAAAAAAAAATAAATAAAAATTCCAACTCCGAGGAGTGGGAGAGGAAAATTAACAAGTTAGGGACCCAGTGCCACAGTCCTGCTGCTTCTCAGCAGAGAGGCCACAGTCGGTGCTCAGCAGGGCAATCACACGGCTGTTGGCTCCCACTCACCAGCTGATGACGGGGGCACTGGCCAGGGCCCACTCGCCGGTCCGCGCTTGGTTTAAGGCTCTGGCACCGCCATCTTGAAATACTTCATTTTTGAATAGAAGGGCCCACGTTTCCATTTCGCACTGGGCCCTGCACATTACACAGCCCGTCCTGACCAGGGTGGTGCTGGTGAACGGGACAAAATCCCTCTCTTCATGGGGCTTAGAGTCAAAACAGGAAATATGCTTTAAAAATTATTAGTGCTATGAAGCAAATAATGCGGGGCCATGGGCAAGGGCAGTGCTCCCAAAATGCTGGTCCTTGAAGTAAATAAGGAGCTTGAGCCAGAATCAATCCACATACTGTTTCCTCCATAAGAAAATCTTGCTACGAAAAAATAGTGTCAGCTGCCCCCAACAGCGTGCTCAGGATCCAGTCGACGTGCCCACAGACGGCTCCCAGGTGGTGGCCAGTCCGAGGACCATCCACGCGTGGGGTGGGGAAGGCTGAAGTCGTCTGAATGAATGAGACAGTGAGTAAGTGGCCTGCCGCTCCTCTTGTTCCAGGTTGCCCTGGAGACCCTCTTACTCAGAGGCCCCCAGAAGCCGCAGACTCACCCACTCACCGACTATCGCTACACAGGTGACTGGAGCGAGGCGCCAGCGTGGTTTCGCCTGGCTGAGACCCCCGAACCAATCTGCTTCCATGGCAAGCTCTGCTTGTGCTCTTGGCGGCTCTGCCTTCCTTTCCAGAAGGGCCTGCCCTCTCCAGGGCGACTTGTGGGCACTGTGTGCTTCTAGACCAGCGGTTCTCAACCTGTGGGTCGCGACCCCTTTGGCGGTCGAACGACCCTTTCACAGGGGTCGCCTAAGACCATCCTGCCTATCAGATATTTACATTATGATTCATCACAGTAGCTACATTACAGTGATGAAGTAGCAACGGAAATAATTTTATGGTTGGGTCACCACATGAGGAACTGTATTTAAAGGGCCAGAAGGTTGACAACCACTGTTCTAGGTGGACCCTACCTACCCCTGACCAGTGGCTCCCTCCTAAGCTCCGCCCAGCCAGGAAGGGGATGCTTCTGGCCACGGAGAGGTGGAGGCGGGCTCAAGTCGGGTTGAGCATACCACCCTTGAAGTCAGGCGGTCTGGGGTCGCCACCTACCCTTGGCAAGTCTCTTACCCAATGGAAGGCTCGGTTGCTGCATCTGTAAAATGGGGATAGCAGTGGTCCCTCCCTGCTAAGGGTTTTGTGAGGATTGTATGAGGTAGAGCAGATAAGGGGCTTAGCAGAATGCGTGTCACATAATCGGTGCTCGGTGCTGGGAATTGGAAAAGGAGGGTGGTCAGCATTTCAGCCATGGCTATGTTCCCAGAGGAGAAAAGTCTTTCCCCTCCTTGACTGTCTCTCGGGTAGGTTCAGACATCTGGACTCCCATGGAGAAGAGGCTCTTTAAGAAGGCGTTCTGCGCCCACAAGAAGGACTTTTACCTGATACACAAGACGGTAAGGCACGTGGTGGGCTGTGTAGACAAGGCCTCGCCTCACACAGCCGAGCCAGAGCTGAGGGAGACCAGTCAGGGGTGACTCTCTGCTCATTGTAAACAGTTTGTAATTTAAAAAGCCATTGTTGCCCAGCCAGCGTGGCTCAGTAGTTGAACATCGACCTATGAACCAGGAGGTCACGGCACATGCCCGGGTTTCGGGCTCCAACCCCAGTGGGGCGTGCAGGCGATCAATGATTCTCTCTCATCATTGATGTTTCTATCTATCTCTCCCTCTCGCTTCCTCTCTGAAATCAGTAAAAATATATTTTATAAAAAAAGAACTAGCCTTTGGTTTTGTTGGTGGTTTTCTAGTTAGTTGATTTCTGCTCTATTATTATTTCCTTTCTTCTGCTTGCGTTGGGTTTAATTTGTTCTCTTTTTTTGTTTCTAAAAGTGGAAACTGAGGTCCCTGATTTGAGACTATCCTTCTTCCCTATTATAGGTGTTTAGTGCTGTAAGTCTCCTTCCAAGACTGCTTTGATAAATTTTGCTATGGTGGGTTTTTATTTGTATTCAGGTCAAAATACTTTTTAAAAAAATAAATATTTTATTGATTTTTTACAGAGAGGAAGGGAGAGGGATAGAGAGTTAGAAACATCGATGAGAGACAAACATCGATTCCGCTGCCTCCTGCACACTCCCTACTGGTGATGTGCCCGCAACCAAGGTACATGCCCTTGACCAGAATGGAACCTGGGACCTTTCAGTCTGCAGGCCGATGCTCTATCCACTGAGCCAAACCAGTTAGGGCGGTTAAAATACTTTTTAATTTCTCTTTTGATTTCTTTTTTGACCTGTGAGTTATATAGAAAAGTACATGATTTAGTATTCAAATATATCAGGGTTTTCCAGAGTTTTCTGTTACTGATTTCCTATGTGATGTAATTGAGGTGAGAGAAATACTTCGTATGGCTTGAGTCCTTTAAATGTATTAAACATTGGTTTTGGCCCAGAACATAGTCTGCATCTGGGTAAATGTTCTGAGTACCTTTAAAGGAAGTGTATTTGCTGTTGCTGTGTGGAGTTCTATAAATGTCAGTTCAAGATGGTTAATATTGTGGTTCAGGTCTTCCATTCATTTCCTGTCCACTCGTTCTAGCAACTACTCAAAATGGGATGTCAAAATATTTGGCCCAGGCCTGGTGGCTCAGTTAGTTGGAGCGTTGTCCCGAACACCAAAAAGGTTGCGGGTTCAATCCCCAGTTGGGGCGTATACAGGAGGCAATTGAGCAATGTTCTCTCACATCGATGTTTCTCTCTCTCTCTCTCTCTCTCTCTCTCTCTCTCTCCCCCCCCCCCTTTCTCTCTCTCTAAAATCGATACAAAGCAATACCCTTGGGTGAGGATTAAAAACATTATTGTTAATGGGAACACTTCTTAGTGGAGGGAGGAGCAAATGGTGGGGTCTGAAGGCCGCAGGATCAAACCGTGCCCTCAAGCCTCCTCCTCCCCTCGTGGGCCCCTGGTTCTTGCAGAGGCTGTGATAGCCACTGCATGAGGGCATTCGCTTTAGTCCCCGGTGGGAAGCGGGGCTCTTTGGCATGACGTCACAGTGAGCGTCCTGCGGTGAACCTTCGTGCGCCTCTTCCCACAGAGAAGGGCTCTGGGCGGCCTTGCTGCTCAGATGGTCTTGGCTGTGGTCACTTCACTCTGAAGCCCTTCATCACCTGGACGGCTCCGTCGTGTAGTGAATGGCCAGGCCAAGCCAGAGAGGGAGCGTGTCCGCGTGGTGGCTGCGGGCTGCCCATCGCCAGTTTCTGTTTTCTTTCCCTAGATCCAGACCAAGACCGTCGCCCAGTGTGTGGAGTATTATTACATCTGGAAAAAAATGATCAAGTTTGACTGCGGCCGAGCCCCAGGGCTGGAAAAGAGGCTCAGGAGAGAGCCAGAGGAAGCAGACAGGACAGAGGCAAAGGTAGAGGGCCCGGGCGTCTGGAGTTCAGTGCTGATCTGGGTGCCCGCTGCCCGTCCATGCTGCCCGTCCACGCTGCCCGTCCACGCTGCCCGTCCATGCTGGGGGTGGGGAGGGTTTCCCTGCGAGGACGTCTGTGCCCTGTGTCCCTGCGCCTCCCTCCTAAGGGCTGAGGGTCAGCCCGCCCGTGGTTTCTGCCCCCTCTGCAGGTCACGTGCAGCCCTCGAGAGAGACCTAGCCACCGTCCAACCCCCCTGTGTCCCTGCGCCTCCCTCCTAAGGGCTGAGGGTCAGCCCGCCCGTGGTTTCTGCCCCCTCTGCAGGTCACGTGCAGCCCTCGAGAGAGACCTAGCCACCGTCCAACCCCCGAGTTAAAGATAAAGACCAAGAGCTACAGGAGGGAGTCCATCCTCAACTCCAGCCCCAACACCGGCCCCAAGCGGACCCCAGAGCGGCCGGGCAGCGCGGAGGGCCCCAGCGTGTTTCCCTGCAGAGAGTGTGAGAGGTACCGGCCCTTCCCCCAGGCCCTCAAACCGCTGCCTCCCACCCTCCCCCTGGGGCAGCCCCTCCCCCCGCTCTGACCCGGGTCCTCCGGTGACTCCACAGGGTGTTCGATAAGATTAAGAGTCGAAATGCCCACATGAAGCGGCACCGGCTTCAGGACCACGTGGAGCCCATCGTCAGGGTGAAGTGGCCGGCGAAGCCCTTGCAGCTGAAGGAGGAGGAGGAGGACGAGGAGGAGATGGGGGCTGACATCGGGCCCCTGCAGTGGTGATTCCGGGCAGGTGGCCAGTGGGGCCAGGCGGCCGTGGGGGTGGGGGACCCGGCCCTACCGTACCTTCCTGCGGCCTCTCCAAGGCGTTTGGGGCACCCTCTGCCTCCCCCACACCCTCCCCGTGGGCCCGCCCAGCTTGCAGACACGGCGGGCATTTGACCATAAGTAGCAGGAGGCGCACAGTCATTGGACAGCTGCGAAGTCCCAGTCGGCTGGTGCCAGAGCTCCACTCCTTTAGGGTCATAGTCTCTCCCCTGCCTTCAGTTCCACTCCAGGAGCAGGGAGGCTGGGGGAGGGAACGCGCTAGATCTGGGTAGCTCTCAAGTGTTAGCCTCCGTTTGGGGTTTGGTCCCATTGCTGGGTACGGCCAAGATGTAGCGAATCAGTGGGAAAACACCTTCAGATGGCACCGTGTTGGGGGGCCCTCCAGGGGCCTCTCTGCGTTCCAGATTCAGCCCCTGGTCTTGCAATGACTTGTACATTGTTAGGTTTTTTTGTACGTGTCGACGTGTAAATCTTATTAAATTGGGTTCTTGAGCGGCTGTCTTCTGGCTTCCCTGGACCTTTGATCTGAGAGGCTTTCGCGTCCCTGCCGCTTGTGGAGCCCAGAGATGAGTGACTGAGCCCAGGCCCTGGAGGAGCGGGGGCCTCGGACCATTCGGCAGTCACATGCCCTAGCGGGTGCCCGACAGTGCCCAGGCATGTGACGGGCTGCGGTGACACGAGAGGGGCAAGGCCCTCTCCCCATGCAGCTTACATTTTGGGCGCGGGAAAGCAGCAGAAATAAACAAGCCAAAAGGAGATTTTAGAAATGGATCATAGGTGTGCTTTTGGCCGCAAGTAACAGAATTATCGGCACAGGTTTAAGCAGTCAGGGCGTGTGGTGGGTCCAGCGGCTCAAGCTCCGCCAGGGGAGGGCAGCCGCAGACGATGCGCGAGAATCAACGCTATGCACACGGGGAAGAGAGCACATCCCTCCCTCCCTTGGGTCCCTTTTTAAAAATTTATTTAAATATATATATATATATTTTTTTTTTAAAATATATTTTATTGATTTTTTACAGAGAGGAAGGGAGAGGGATAGAGAGTCAGAAACATCGATGAGAGAGAAACATCGATCAGCTGCCTCCTGCACACCCCCCACTGGGGATGTGCCCGCAACCAAGATACATGCCCTTGACCGGAATCGAACCCGGGACTCTTCAGTCCTCAGGCCAAAGCTCTATCCACTGAGCCAAACTGGACAGGGCTTAAATGTATTTTTTATTGATTTCAGAGAGGAAGGGAGAGAGAGAGACAGAGGGAAAAAGAGAGAGAGAGAGAGAGAGACATCAATGAGGTCGAGCCAGCAACTCCGGGCATGTACCCTGACCGGGAATCAAACTGTGACCTCCTGGTTCATAGGCCCACGCTCAGTCACTGAGCCAGGCCAGCCGGGCACCGTGTCCCCTTTTAAGAGTGAGGAAAGCTGTGACGGTCCCCAGCAGAACATCCGCATGTCTCATGGGCCAGAACTGTAGCCCAGGCTTATTCCTAAACTGATCCCTGGGAATCACGGGGAAGGGAAATGGCCACAGGACTGGGGGAAACCAGTGTGTTCCCTCGAGTTGGCTGCTGCAGTTCTGTTTGCCAGGAAAAGAAGAGGAAGCAGAAAGGACTGCTGGGTAGGCAGACCACCACAAAGTGGCATGAAGAAAAGAAAGCAGGGCCAGGTCCTGGGAGTGGCGGGGTGGCCATGGTGTTAGGTGGTGGCCAGCGAGGCCCCACTGAGGAGGCTGCTGGGGTGAGGTCTGCATTCCAGGCCACGGCGTGGCGAAGGACAAGCTCTTCATGGAGGTGGTAGGAGGCAAGATTGGAAGCTGGAGAGCAGGTAGAGACCCTAAGGCAGTGGTTCTCAACCTTCTGGCCCTTTAAATACAGTTCCTCATGTTGTGACCCACCCATAAAATTATTTCCGTTGCTACTTCATAGCTGTCATGTTGCTACTGTTATGATTCGTAATGTAAATATGTGATATGCAGGATGGTCTTAGGTGACCCCTGTGAAAGGGCCGTTCGACCGCCAAAGGGGTCTCGACCCACAGGTTGAGAACCGCTGCCCTAAGGTGGTCTCGGGATGCATTTAGGAGTAGGCTCCGACTTGTTGATGGGTCACACATCTCGGGGAGAGGTGGTAAGGAAAGGATCGAGGCCGGTGTGGGAGGTTTGGGCTTGAGCAGCCGAGTAGATGTCATTAACTCAGAAGGGGAGAGGGACAGAGCAGAGGGCTGACTGCATGGAGCGTGTCTGTGTCTTTAACAGTCGTGCTGTGTTCTTAGGGGCCAGCTGGGAGAGCAAGGTGGAGGGTAGTGTCAGGAGGTTTCACAGAGGGGCCACATTAGAGTTAAGTAAATGTTCGAGGGGAGGAGGGAGGGGGTGGAGGCGGAAGTGGAGTGTGAGGCGGTTGGGGCCTTGTGGTTAAGGGAAAGGGCTCAGGCATCGGGTGAATCAGAACTTACATCCTGACTCTGCCTTCTCTGTCACCCTGAGCAAGTCACTTTCCCTAGTTGAGCCTCAGTTTCCCCACTCTTGAAATGGGATGAAAAATGCCTACCCCCCCCCCATGTGTCTGTTAAATGAGAAAATGTAAATTAAGTATTCAGTAGGATGCTCCATCGTAACTGAGCTACTATTTAATGAACACGCAGGCTGTACCGTTACTGTCTGGATCCCACCCTAAATCACAAGTTAAGCTCGATGTCTCCAGAAATGAAAGACTGGCTTAACAGGGTCGAGTGGTATTAGTTGTCTATTGTCACATAACAAATTACCCTGAAATGTAACAGCTCAAAACAAATGGGAGCTTTTATAATAGTGCTGCTGGGACAGACGCAGAACCGAAACTGCGTGTGGCCATCCAGATTGACCCCCACCCGATCTGTGGGCAGAATCCAGTGGCAGCCACAGTGGGTGGCCCAGGAGAGCCTTCAAATGTAAGAACAGAGTGGGGTGAAGGTTTCGTGTGCCTTAGCCCTCTCAGCCACGCCCCATCCTCACACCCAGGTAACAGTTTTCTCAGCTAGTGGTCCCTGGATTATCTGCTTTCTAATTATCTGGGTGGAGGAGAGAGGGTTCTGTAAAAATACAGATTCTTGATAGTAAGAATTGGCATCACTGGAGGTAGGGCCCTGGAACTTGACTTTTTTCTAAAAAAGTTTTCTTAGAATAGTTTTTAGATTTACAGGAAATTGGGGAAAATGGTACAGAAATTTCCCAAAATCCCCACACACAATCTCCCCAATTATTAGCATCTCCCATTAGTATTGTGTGTTCGTTATATTAACTAAAGTCCACACTTTATTCCTATTTCCTTAGTTTTTACTGCATGTCCCTCTTCTGTTCCAGAATCCCACTCAGGACACCACAATACATTTAGTAGTTATGTTTGCTGAGGCTCCTCGTGGCTGTGACAGTTTCTCAGACTTTTTATTTTTGAGGACAGTTTTTTAAAAGATTTTTTAAAAATTGATTTCAGAGAGGAAGGGAGAGGGAGAGAGAGAGAAACATCAATGATGAGAGAGAATCATGGATCGGCTGCCTGCCCGCACGCCCTCAGCCTCAACCTATGAACCAGTAGGTCA
>NW_005871993.1:79625-82602 GCF_000147115.1 Myotis lucifugus
GGAAGCAGAACCCCAATGAATTGAGATAGTGCTCCGGAGAATGGCAGGGTATATCCGTATTTATACATGAAATTCATTGGTGACAGATTTAAGGAGGTGCGATTAAGTGAAGGGGGGGGGGGACCCTGGGATTGGATAAAAAGTAAAATGATGGACACATACTTAGGTGGGTGCAGGAACAATTAACATGATGATGAAGGAATTTGTGGTTTCTGTCCTGGGGCCCAGCACACCTGGTTGTGCCCCAGGGGCTCCATAAAAAGGGAAGTCACAAGTTACCCAGACATCCCAAGGATGTTATCTTAGATGCAAAAAGACAGATAGGCTCAGTTACGGTCCGGCTTAGGACGTCACTGCCCACCAGAACTGCTTTTAGTTAAGGTTTAATTTCAGACCATCCTTTGTGGTTACTTTAGGTCTGCAAAATTGCCATGCAGGCCTCTCCTGCGCTTGTCAGGTCAGCATGTGGCCCCTTTCGTCCACAATATATTTTTTAAAAAATCAATGGAAAAAATATCCTCACTCGGGTTTAAAAAACAAACTACACCCTGGATACTAGGTGTGCTCGAATCTGAATTTTTAACACACTCCAACTTTTTTTTTTTTTTAATGAAACCAGAGTTAGAGAACCTCTTCTCAGTTTAGTTTCCCCTCTCAAGCACTTAACTCGCCTTCCCAAACGAGTTTCAGCAGAGGGCGCAAGAAAGGCTCCGTAGGAAAAGGAGCGACTCCGGTTAAGGAACGGAGGCGGAATTCCGCGCGAGAGAACTGTCAAACTCGGGAGTGGGAGGGAAGTGTTTTCCCAAGGGGCCGGGAGGAGTCACGTGAGGGCCAGCGGTCAGCTGACTGGAGCCCGCAGGGAGGGAAGAACCCCAGTGGAGGGGCTGCTGATTGGTAGAGGAAGATCCAAAAAGGTTGCACTTCGAGGCGGGGCATTGACCGTGGGGACGACGATTGGCTTACAAAGAATCAACTACGGTGTTCTGCGGCGCAAGCGGAAGAAAGCGAGGTGCCCGACGCCGGTTATGCGCATGCGTGGAAGCATAGGGTCGCCGATTGGAGGCCGTGAGTCACGGGGCGGCGTGCGGAGGCTTGAGGGGGCGGGGCCGGCGTGCGCGCGCCGCGCTACGAGGCCTCTGGTTGGCCAGCGCGAATCACGTGGTTCCGGGTAGCTGGGGGCGCGCTCCCGTGCGACGTCAACGCAGCCCGCTAAGCTCCCCTGACCTGTGTACCCGGCCGGCCCCGGCTGAGTCCTCCGAGGGGCCTGGGTCGGGCGGTTTGCTGCGTACCTTCGCGGCCACTATGGACAACTCCGGGAAGGAAGCGGAGGCGATGGCGCTGCTGGCCGAGGCCGACCGCAAAGTGAAGAACTCGCAGTCCTTCTTCTCGGGCCTCTTTGGGTAAGAACTGCACCGAGGGTCGGCCGGGACCTAGGCTGAGAGGCCCAAGGAGTTATGGCCTGAGGCGGCGGCGTAGGGGCCAAGGGCTGGAGCCTACGGACGGAGGGGATTTCGGGATTTAAGACAGCAGAGGGGACACAATCCGAGGGCCAGGCGGCCCAGGCTGTGTCAACGCGGTTGGAGGAGAGACGCTCTGAGGTGGCGGAAGGGCTCTGGGCTGACGACGCCCAGGCCGTGGCGACAGCATCGTGAGGCTGGAAGGGGACCCAGGCTAAAGGCGGACCGAGGGGCCGGAGGCACCTGGGCCGAAAGCATGCGGTCTGAGGCCTGGAAGGGGACCGGCCTGCGGGGACTGAAGGAACCCGCGAGCCGCCAGGTCCAGAAGCCTTGGCAGCTGCAGGAGAGCCTGTCTGAGGGGCCCCAGGCGGGCGAGCGGGGGCTCGGGGCCGAGGACGCCTGCCCGAGCGATCGGCCCTCCCAGGGCCTGCGGCAGTGCATTTGCAGGAGCGTTGTGGGAGGGGGCCTGGGCTCCGCTGATCCTGGGAGTGATGAGTTCAGGGGTGAGGTGTGTGAGGTGCCTGGGCGAGTGTGTGCATGGTGACCAGTGCAGGGGGTCCCACACTCGGGTGAGCTCCGAGCAGAGGACTCCCGGGTGACGGGTTGCAGTGATTCTCAACCTATTGGCCCTTTAAATACAGTTCCTCATGTTATGGTGACCCCCCCCCCCAACCATAAAATTATTTTCGTTGCTACTTCATAACTGTAACGTTGCTACTGTTATGAGTCGTAATGTAAATATCTGATATGCAGGATGGTCTTAGGCGACCCCTGTGAAAGGGTCGTTCGACCGCCAAAGGGGTCGCGACCCACAGGTTGAGAACCGCTGAAGCCCTGGGCGGAGAGGCTGGAGAAGGACGGCTGGTGGGCGGGTGAGTGATGCTGACTCTGTTCAGGAGATGGAGGGTGAGAGAGAGAGAGGAGGGCGATGAGGTGATGACCAGCCTTTGTGGGACCTTCGTGGCGCCGGAGTGCCCAGTGCCCGGTTGGAAGCGTGGCCCTGACACTCCATGAGCTCAGTGACTCAGAGGGGGTCGCTAGTAAAGCTCACCTCCGAGCTTGGCCACTGGTGACAAATAAAAGTGCACGTCAAGTGTCTAGACTCGGGCCTAGCACAGGGTTAGCTTGACAGGTGTGAGCTGTCATCGGTGTTGCTTCCAGGAAGGAAACAGGTTTGGCACCTGTGCTGGGTGGGGCGGAGGGGATCGGGGTTGGGAGCCTGGAGAGGCAGAGGGGGAGAAGCTGAGTGAGGGGAGAGGAGCTGGAAGGCAGTGGGCAGGGGCGGAGGTCCTGGCAGGAGGAAGGGAGCCGGGAGGACGGGACTGAGGACTGGGGCGGGGCCGTGGGTTTGTAGGGTTAGGAGAGCTGTGCTGGAGGTGAGGATGGAGGGGAGCAGAAAGGCTGAGACGGGGAGGCTGCAGGCCTGGGGGGCCTGCCAGAGGCTAGGACTGGGTTTGAGCGGAGGGACTGGACAGACAGACCGTTAGGAGTTGTTAAGAAAGGAAGGGGAGCCCGGCTGG
>NW_005871993.1:83915-86387 GCF_000147115.1 Myotis lucifugus
TTAGCAAGTGGAATGTTGTTTTAGGCAGTGGTCGCTGCTGGGGTCCAATCCCAGCAGGTCCAGGGGTCCCCAAAGGTGTGGACGGAGTCGGCGAAGAAGGAATGACACGAAGACAGCCTTCAGTTGGTCAGCAGCCTAGTCAGGACCTATAGCCAGGATCTCCAGCCAAAGTTCTGGTCGGAGTTCTGGTCAGGAACTGATGAGGATCTGACGTTTTATTGTCTTATTACATCCGTATTTATACCAGCCGATCTCAATCCTGTCAATTTCTATTATAAGGGTTAAGGTGTTTCTCATCTCCATTCCAGGGAGTAAAGACCATGTAGCTTAATTACCCGCCTGGCACCCAATTAAGGGGTTGTATCCCCTCCCTAACCTCAGGGAAAGATCCCCACCTGGGGAAACAACCTTTCTCGGAGAGGTGACCTTGGTTAAAACACATGGCGCTAAAGGGAGCAAACATATTAACTAGGATGGACCGGCCTCCGGCAGTCGGCAAACTCATTAGTCAACAGAGCCAAATATCAACAGTTCTTCCTCAAAATAGACTCGCCCAGGCCGAAAACCGACTTCTGCGCATGGGCCTCGAAGTTCCAATCGCACTGTACGTGGGCGCCCGCACGTGGTATTTTGTGGAAGAGCCACACTCAAGGGGCCAGAAAGCCGCATGTGGCTCGAGAGCCGCAGTTTGCCGACCACGGGTCTAGGCAAACAAGAATGCCTTTGTGAAGTGGTCAGTTCCCATTGGAGGGGTTATCGATTCAATTCTTTGACCGGACCTAACAGTTGTCAGATGTAACAAGGGCTAGATTGTGTCACTCGCGTGAGGTTGCGTGATCTGGTGGAAGGCTCTGGTGAGGAGTGAGCTGGGCCCCAAGAACTCTAGGACTTGCTAAGGGAGGGGGGGCCTGGAAGGGTGTTCTAGGCGGGAATTGTGTGAGCAAAGGTGTGGTGTGAGGGGAGGTTCTGCCAGGAATGATGGGAACCGAGGGGCCAGGGATGGCTCCCCGGAGGAGAGGCCTCCATCTGGGAGGATGAACAGGAGTTCTGGGGGTCCCCTCTAGTGGGGGAGCACTGCTCCAGGCAGAGGGGACAGCGTGAGGAAGGCCCAGGTGGGTGAAGTGTAACACAGGGAGTTCCTGTGTGTTAACGTAAAAAAACCATTGAAACCTGTAAAGAATTTTTGTGAGTTTATTTGAGCCAAACTGTCGACATATGCCGGGAAGCAGAACCTCAACGAATTGAGATAGTGCTCCGGAGAATGGCAGGGTTACATCCGTATTTATACATGAAATTCATTGGTGACAGATTTAAGGAGGTGGGATTAAGCGAAGTGGGGAAACCTCTGTGATAGGATAAAAAGTAAAATGATGGACACATACTTAGGTGGGTGCAGGAACAATTAACATGATAATGAAGGAATTTGCGGTATCTGTCCTGGGCCCAGCACACCTGGTTGTGCCCCAGGGGCTCCAGATACAGGGAAATCACAAGTTACCCAGACATTTCAGGGGTATGTTATCATAGATGCAAAAAGACAGATAGGCTCAGTTAAGGTAAAGGTTGACCTTGTCAGTGAAGATACCGGCCTAGGACGTAACTGCCCACCATAACTGCTTTTAGTTAAGGTTTAAATTTCAGACCATCCTTTGTGGTTACTTTAGGTCTCCCAAGTCTGCAAAAACTGCCATGCAGGCCTCTCCTGAGCTTGTCAGGTCAGCATGTGGCCCCTTTCGTCCACACGTGTTAGCACATGAAGTTCGAAGCGCAGAAGTGGGAGGTGAAGTGTTATGCCCAGATTTCAAGATTCCCAAGAAGCCACCAGGGAGCCAGCCAGTCCGATGCAAAAGCAAAGAGTCTTTTATTTTAAGCCCGGGCTTAGCTCTTCTACCTTCCTTACTGACGCAGCAGCAGGTGGCAAAGAGAGAGGGGACCGTGGGCCCCGCCAACTGGCCAGACGTGAGTCGGCGTCTCACCACACAGGATGCGGTCATAGTGATGGCGCACACCTCCCCCGACCATCACCAGTCAGTCCAGAGAAATCCTGGGTGTGGCTAGCAGAGGCTTCCTCCAGGAAGAAGCCCCCGCTGAGCACATGGCCCTGCCCAAAAGTGGAGGACCCAGAGCAAGGTGGAGGGCGCAGTCCCCGCCCCCCCACCGAGAACACAGGGAAGGGTGGGGGCGCGTGTCCACAGGTCCGAGATCTCACCCTTCCACTGAACACGGAGGAAGTCCTCGCCGTTGGCTCTGGAGGCTTCCCTCCGCTTTCCTGGGGTGCTCTGGGTCTGGATGTCGTGGGGGATCCCCACGGGGGATCGCTGCGCCTGGGCCGCCGCGAGGCCTGGGAGGAGGCCCCTCAGCCGCTGGGGGGCTCCGTCGCCTCCGCTACGAGCAGCCCGGCCCCGCGGTCCCGGATGCCGGCCTGGTCCAGGCTCTGCTGGCTGCTCGGGCCAACGCTCCATCACGGCATCG
>NW_005871993.1:86904-121703 GCF_000147115.1 Myotis lucifugus
GTAAAAAACCCATTGAAACCTGTTAAAGAATTTTTGTGAGTTTATTTGAGCCAAACTGTCGACATATGCCGGGAAGCAGACCTCAACGAATTGAGATAGTGCTCCGGGAGAATGGCAGGGTTACATCCGGTATTTATACATGAAATTCATTGGTGACAGATTTAAGGAGGTGGGATTAAGCGAAGTGGGGAAACCTCTGTGATAGGATAAAAAGTAAAATGATGGACACATACTTAGGTGGGTGCAGGAACAATTAACATGATAATGAAGGAATTTGCGGTATCTGTCCTGGGCCCAGCACACCTGGTTGTGCCCCAGGGGCTCCAGATACAGGGAAATCACAAGTTACCCAGACATTTCAGGGGTATGTTATCATAGATGCAAAAAGACAGATAGGCTCAGTTAAGGTAAAGGTTGACCTTGTCAGTGAAGATACCGGCCTAGGACGTAACTGCCCACCGTAACTGCTTTTAGTTAAGGTTTAATTTCAGACCATCCTTTGTGGTTACTTTAGGTCTCCGAGTCTGCAAAACTGCCATGCAGGCCTCTCCTGTGCTTGTCAGGTCAGCATGTGGCCCCTTTCGTCCACACGTGTTAGCACATGAAGTTCGAAGCGCAGAAGTGGGAGGTGAAGCTCGGCAGGGACGAGGCCAGTGCGGGGAGGCAGCTTTCCCGAAAGGGCTGGACTGGAGCTGTGGAGAGCATTGAGGGCTTTACGGGGGAGTTCTGTCAGTCTGTTCAGGCTACAACAAAGTACCATAGTCGGGCAGCTTATAAACAACAGAAATGTATTTCTCATAGTTTGGAGGCTGGGAAGTCCAAGGCGTGGTGCCAACGGTAAGGGCCAGCTTCCTCATAGACAGCGTCCTTTCACCAAGTATCACCCCCAAAGGCCTTACCTCGTACCATCACCTTGGAGGTTAGGATTTCAACACAGGATTTGGGGGACACAAACATTCAGTCCATAGGGGGCCAGTCCTGGAGGGTTCCCATTCGCCATTTATTTATTTGTTTTTTAATATATTTTTATTAATTTCAGAGAGAGGAAGGTAGAGGGAGAGAGAGATAAAAACACAACTGATGAGAGAAAATCATCAATTGGCTGTCTCCTGCATGGCCTCCATTGGGGATCGAGCCCGAAACCCGGGCATGTGCCTTGACTGGGAATCGAACCATGATCTCCTGGTTCATAGGTCAAAGCTCAACCACTGAGCCAAGCCAGCCGGTCCCCATTTGCCCTTTAGAAAGGACTACAGCAGCTGGGGTGGAGGAGACCGAAGGCAGTGACATAAATAATAGCGACAATGTCTGTTAAGTGCTCACCCTGGCTCTGAGTCAGGCCTGGGCGGGGCACTTTACCTGCATCCTCACATTCCGTCCTCACAGCAGCCCTATGGAGGTGGACAAATGCAGGCTTGGGGAAGGTGAGGTGTTTGCCCAGCCCAGTGCCCCAGTAAGTGGGATCTGCGGCCAGACCCAGGCCTGGCAGATCCCAAAGCCCTCTCCACTACACTTAGTGTATCTTGCGGCTCAGGCCCATTCTGGACACTAATGATGTTGGCAAACCGCATCTCAGGGAGCTCCCTCCTTCTAACTCCTCCTCCCTCCCCGCCCCCATGGCAGTTTCTTCCAAACATTTGAAAGAGTAGGTGTGTTCATCCCTGCCCCTTCCGGCGCCAAGAGCAGCTGAGGTGGGCGTGAGCAAGGCCAGAGCGGAGGGCAGGGGCATGGACAGGGGCCCGCCTGACCAGAGCTGTCTGTCTGAGGGCTGGGCGTACAGCGAGCGGTCAGCCCTGGCCTCTGGCGCTGGGGTCACCTGTGTTCCGCATTTCACGGCCCACCTTTCTCAAGGCTTCCAGGGAAGTCCCTCGCGCTGTTCTTCCCCTTTCAGGAATCTCAGCAACAACAGCATCCCAGGTGAGAGGTCTCTGCCCTAGTCAAAGGGCCAAGGAGGACAGCCCCACCTGGGACCTGGGGCCGCCCCACGTCCTTGGATGCCAGGGCTTTCTCTGCTCTTCACTGTTTCTGGGCTGCCAGACGCTAGGGGGCTTCAGCCTCCACGCAGCCAGTTAGTAAGCAGATCACAGCTCCTCTGTACCTTCCTTCCTGCTCCCTCCTCTCCCCTCCCCCCAACTCCTCAGCCCGCCAAAGGCACCTGGGGAGGAGGCTGGGAGAGGGGAGGGGGCAGCCCAACTTCTCTGGAAGCAAAAGGTGCCGATTTCCTGAGGACGCACAGTGAGACTGCAGAAGGGACAGGCGGGTGGGGCACGCGTTGTCTTCCCTCCTGCTGGGAGTCTCCCAGGATGTGGCCTTCCCGCTGTGCCCCCTGGGCTTTTCCTCATCCCTCACATCTTCCCCTCACTCCCCAATCGCAAAGAAACATTTCTTTCCACTTGGACAGCAACCTGCATGGGAAGTTTCTTCATCTGTGAAATGAAAATCATAGTAATAGCTACTTCATGGGGTTGTGCTAAGGAATAGTGAGATTATGGGTGTAAAATGGTGAGAACACAGTGTCTGACACTGGTACGTGCTTATTATTGTTGCTACATATATTGGAAGTTGAGCTGGAGAAAAAATGGCAACGTGTTCTGTATACACACAGCACAATCTCTAAAAATCAAATGTTGACAAATCAGTTCCTGTTTGAACCGCCTGTAGGTGCCAGCAACCCCAGGACCCCTGGAGGCGGGCTCTCCTGAGGGAAGAATGGCTGACAGGTTTGGGGACAGGACCCACCTGTGTGGGAATGACAGCTTCTGGCTTTGCTTCCAGACCTCCTTCCACCCAGAGCGCAGCAGAAACCCCTGGTGTGTTCCAGCCACACCCATGCGGTTCTCACGGCCCTACCAGCTGCCAAGACCTACAGTGGGAAGCTTGGCATTTCTTGCCTGGTCTCCAAGAGGTGTCGTTCCTGAAGGGACACAAGGTTTCCGGGTAACCTGGCCAGATTTTGCAGTAACTGAGGGTTCCGTCCTCCATGGTGGATGGGACTTTGCTGCCTGGTCAGACAGAGGTTTCAACGCTTCTGTTTGGGATGGGGCTACAGAGAGGCAAGGGTCTTTCAGAAACATCTTTCAAGAAAAGGAAACATTGCCCAGCTGGCATGGCTCAGTGGTTGAGCGTCGACCTATGAACTAGGAGGTCACGGTTCGATTCCTGGTCAGGGCACATGCCAGGGTTGTGGGCTTAATCCCCAGTGTGGAGCGTGCAGGAGGCAGCTGATCAGTGATTCCCTCTCATCATGATGTTTCTCCCCCCCCCCCTTTCCTCTCTGAAATCAATACAAATATTTAAAAAAAAGAAAAGGAAACATTCATGTCTTTGGCTGGGATGAAGTAATCCTGTTGGGGTGCAGAGGGCATCGGTATGGAACCACAGGAGCGCCTGCCAGGCCCTGTGGCTGGCACAGCCCCTGCCTTTGAGTTTACAGTGGGAGGAGGGCTGCACGTAGCCAATCTGGGGCCGGGGGAGGTGAAGCCCACGCTGCGATGTTGAAATAGGAAAACATTTCTAGAACAGTTCTCTCTCTGCCAGTCTGATAAGTGATGCTAGTGTGGCAGGTGCTCTCATGGTTCCAGCAGCTCTACCCCATGTGGAGTCTCTCCCCAGGTATTCAGATGAGGAGACCGAGGCTGCTGAGCCACGAGCTGGAGCTGGCGCCAGAATCCTGGCCCGTCTGCCTGCAGTCTGAGGTTTTCCACTGCCCCGAGTGACTAGAATTCCTACTGCCAGGTGGCTGGCAGCCTGTGGAGTGTGTTTCTCCTCCTTTGTCTAATGGTAACCGTTTGAGGGCCTGCTCTGTGTTGCCCTCTGCACCAGGTAATCTCTGATCTTCACAAAGACTCCTCCCAGGTCCGGTTCATCGTCTCCATTTTATAGCTAAAGAAACTGAGGCTCAGGGGCTGCTAGTCCAAGGTCGCACTTAGCACAGTGCTGAGACCAATTTCAGCCCCGGTCTCCGGCCTCAGGCCCATTCTCTCCCCGCCCTTTGCGCATACAGGCACGTCCAGAGAGTGTCTGGTGTCTGGTGATGTTTTAAGCGCCGGCCAGTTGTGTGCAAACCTGTATTTTGTCGGTTACTGGGGCCTGTGCAGTCAATGTGGAGGCCCAGGCCCTGCTGTCACTGCAGAGTCAGGGAGGCAGGGAGTGGCTTAGCGTTTGCAGGTGATGCGGGAGATGCTGGAGGAATCCCGTGGGTCTGGCCCTGACAGCTCAGCTGTGCGGGCTGGGCCTTTCTGTTCTCCAATGTTCCTCTGCCTGCAGCTCTGTGCGGTGGGCCAGGGCTCCGGGGGCGCTGGCTTGACCAAGCCCTCCCTTGCTTAGGGGCCACCCATCAGGCCCCCAGGGGAGAGCAGTCTGCTTGTCAGATGATGGAAACCTGAGCGGGTTGGCTGTTTAATCTATTGGACTTTGTCTGCCTCCTCATTTTCCAGAAGACTCACAGGAGGAGGGAAGCCTCCCAGGCCCCTGAGTGAGGGAGAGGCAAGGGCAAGACTGGATCCCCAGGGCCAAGTCCCCCTTGGGCCCCACCGCTTCCTGGCTGTGTGGGCTTGGACAAGCCCCTTAACACCCCTGAGCCCAGCCAGCCCCCTCCTTTGTAATGCAGGAGGATTTACAAAGACCCTGGCGAGGACCCCAAGGGTTATTGTGAGGAACTCTGTCCCTTCAGGCGGAGCCCGTGGTGGCCATTATAAGGAGTAACGCCGATACATAGCACATGGGAGAAGGCAAGGGCGGGACAGGACCGCTGAGGGCCCATTCTTCCACCAAGGGCGCTGACTAGAGAACCAGGGCAGGGTGTTAAGTCTCAAGAGGACTGAGGGCTGGTGGCTGTGGCACCACAGGGGGACAGGAGGGAGAGGGCCTGTGGAGGAGGACCCAAAATGGGAGTGAACTCCATCTGCTCTGCCTTTTCGAGGTCCTTAGGAAACTGCAGGTGGGGTAGGTGGCATGTTGGTGGGAGCTGGAAATGCCCAGAGGATGGAGGAGGGAGGGAGGGAGGCTAAGACTCTGCACTGCAGACCGCCTGGCCCAGGTCCCACCGGGCCGTCTGTGCACTTCTGGCACCGCTCGCTCCTCCATATGGCAGTCGCTGGAGGTTGGTGGCTCCGCCTGGGAGACCTGAGACCGCTTCCTCCGCCTTGGGAGGGGGAGAAAGCAAAGCCGAGGGAGTAATTATAGACAGCCCTGCACCAGGCCGGCCCAAACCAGTTCCCTCTATTCCTGGGCATGGCTCAGAGCCGCTGGTTGGGGAGAGCCAAGCAGAAGCAGCTTGGGGGAGGCCAGTGGGGGAGGGACAGTCAGCTGTCGCGTGTGCTGCCACCCCGGCTCTTCAGAAGAGTTTGGTTTTTGTCATGGAGGCCACCCTTAGATGAGTGACATGAGCGGACCTGATTGAGGAGAGAAATCCTATAGTAACCCATGCAGATGTACTGTGTGGGGAGGCAGGTTGGTGGAGCAGTGGAGCTGGGAACTTCTTCCTTCCCACTCTCCCTGCCAGAAGCCCTCCTGTTGTGTTAGAACATCGCCTAAACTCTTCTCCTGCCTCCATCGAGCATGAGCGGGACCTGCCTGCCTCTCCAGCCTCATTGCCTACTGCTCCCTGCACCCTAGCCACCTGGCCCACTTCTTTTCCTCGATTGAACTGGCCAAGCTTGTTTCTGTCTCAGGGCCTTTGCACATGCTGTGACTGCTGTGGGGAATGCTCTTCCTCTTTTCATGGATGGCTCCTTAGTAATCGTTGGGGATTAGGCTCAAATCTTGCATCCCTGACCTGTCCATTCAAAGAAGCTCTTCCTCCCCAGCCCCTCTAGGGCTGAATCACTCTGAAATTGTCTTGCTGGCTTCCTGTTTACCGAGGCCCAGGTTCTGCCCTTTGTTTACTACTATGTCCAGTGCCTGGCACATCATACTCATGTTTGTTCCCCAGATGACTAAATGGCTATGGGAACAGCTTCTCCTTTAGGGTCTGCCAGTGGCCCTAGCTGGGCGACTCAGCTTCCATTTCTAAAAGAAGAGGACAGAACTCCCGAGATCCCCCTGTAATTGCGGTGGAAATAGCAAGGCGGAGACAGGCCTAGCGGCCTGAGCAGGTGGTAATCCCTCCGGCTTTCCCACCCCGCGGCTAGAATCACTGACCCAGCGCAGGGTTGGCCTGGCTTAGCCTGGGATCATAGCATTTCAGCCCGGCAGCTGACAGGCTTTGTGTTCTGTGTCCGCTCTGTCCCGCTGAGCTGAAACAAACCAGCTGGGCTGGCTCTGCTCATTGTCAGTCACCCGGCGTGGGGCCTCTCCGTGGAACGGCCACTTCTGCTCATCCAGGAGCCTGAGCTTTTCCAGAGAACATCTGGGCCTGGGTAGGACTCATTGTGCCCTCAGAGAAGCGAAGGGTCCGTAGGGTGGGCACATCTGTGATGGCGATCTGTGAATGCATCCTTTAAAGAGAACATTCCAGAGAAGGTCCCCGGGGGTGAGGGGGGGTTGCCTTCTGGCCCCAAGGGATCCTTCTGAAATGTTCTGCCAGAAGTTTGTGAAAGTGCCTCAGCTCTCTGAGTGGTTTCTGAAGAAGGTACTTCAAATGGGGGTCTCAGGTTCAATGTGTTGGACCATCTGGGACGAGGTATGGGAAGCGGGGGAGTGCGTTGCTCGGGGACACTTCCTGGATAGCAGAGCGACCCTCTGCTGGAGCCTCTCCATGGGTCGGCAGGTAGACAGTGTCAGCACAGCCCCATAAGGCAAAGGGTAGGCTTTTCATCTAAAGCAGAACCTTGTTGATGTGACTTGGATTCAGGAGGCCAGGACTCCAGTCCCACCTCCACCCCACCCCTCTGTACACAGACATACACACACACTCCGGCAGCCCTGGGAGGTCACCTGAAGTCACCTGACCCGGGAGATCACTGCTGGCTGCTTTCCAGGCTGTCTGTCTGAGTCAGTTTTTCCCCTCCCAAACTCACCTGATCATCTGAATTATCGGGGACGATTGTTAAAAAATCCTGATTCTGGCCCTACCCAGACCATCCCGCTGGGATGGTGAAATCTCCAGGGAGGGTGGCTGTGGGCTCTGATTTGTTTATTGTAAGGAGCCTCTCATGTGATTCAAACGATGGGCGAGGTGGACTGTGACACTAACAGTGCAGTGAAGGCGTGCGCCAAGCACAGCTCCAAAATTACACTAGAGGCCCTCGCCAGCTGGCTGGGATGGCGAGTTTCCAGGGCCAGTTGACACAGGGGTGAGGGTTGGGACAGTGAAGATGATTTGTGTGACTTTTCATTGGAAAAGTCCCCTTTTTCCTTCAAAACTGAACATTGCTTGATGTCAGTGAAGAGGGAATCTGAACTCCATGTGGGGGACTCCTGAGTGTGTGGGTTTTATTTTACTGATTTTTGTGGGCGATGGGGGTTTGAACAGTTACAGAGACCACAGACCTCGTGGACTAAGCCTGGTGGGGTTATGGGAGATGGAATGACTTACCACTGGTGGGTGAGGTACTAAGGAAGGTCCCCCGATTCAGGAAGAAGTTCATATGCACCACTTGGAGGTGGGGGTGCCAGGGTAGCTGTCCCTGCAGGGTGCTCTTTGTTTTTCTGAAAATGTACTCCTCTCTATCTCAACGGTCCCTACCGTTACAAAGTAGGTTTTCTGAGGGTGGTTTTGCCATCCTGTCCTAGATAATAAAAGGCTAATATGCAAATTGTCCCCCCTGCCAGCCCCCCCCCCATCACCCCCCCTCCACCCTAATCCAGGGCAGAGCCGGCCTGCCATACCCAACCTGTGCACGAATTCGTGCACCAGGCCTCTAGTTTTAATAATGCTGTGCTGAACATCCTGTAGTTTCTCTGATTAGCTTCTTAGGATAAATTGCTAGAAATGTAATTCATTGCTGGATCACAGGACCCAATATAAATCCTGATATTTAAAAAATATATATTTCTTTTCTTGAATAGATAAAATATGCGGGTGATTAAAAAAATTCAGACAGGCACACTGTCCCTCCCGGGAGCACGCCCGCACCTTTCCCTTTCTCCTCTTTTCCCCCCACAGACATGCATCTCCTAAACTCCAAGGGACCCCACAAGACTTGCAACCAGGGGAGCAGTGGGCAGCAGCAGCTGTTCCCGGGCTGATCCCTGAACCTGTCCCCAAGGCCCCCTTTCCTCTGACTTCCCAGTGAGCTGACAGCAGCCCCGCCCAGGCTCCCCTCTTGCTTCTTCTATCCTAGGCCCGCCCTTGTTTCATTGTCCCAGCTTTAATAAGCATACTCTCAAAATAAAACATAAAATAAAATTCTGACAATACAAACAAACGGTGTCCATCTGTCTCCCATGCCTGGCCCCCAGTTCTATAGGCCCCACCTTAGAGAAAAATGCTGCAACTTGTTTTTGGTGTATTCTCCCAGAAATACTCTGTTCACATAAACATATATGCTTCTCTTCTCGCCCTCGCTTTTCTGTTTTTAACACAAATGGGAACTTTTTATATACACATTTAAAAATACTATTTCTGTGTTTATATTATAATATTTATGGCCGGTCCTGAACTGGTAGTGACCCTGGAGGGTTGAGAGGTCTTCCCTGAACCGCTGCAGTGTGCCAGGCCAGGATTAAGTCATTGGGGAAGGGACGAGGCAGCCAAGCCTGGGCTCTTTCCCAGGATGCTTTGCAATCTCTGGGAAAGGGACTTGGGGGGAGCCTGGGAGCAGCCCAGGCAGGAAGTGGAAATGGTAGTGGCTGTCAGAGGCTGTCACAATGGCGGGGAGGTCGGGAGGGCCTAGGCAGCCTTTGTGTGGGGGTGGAAGCCACAGACTCTCTCCTGAGCCCAGATAGAGGCCTGGGCCGCAGCTGGATGCGGGAAGCTGGCTTTCCAGGGAAATCATGGGAGTGAATGCAGGCCACGTCTCCACTGTCTCCGCTCACTTCCCCTTTGGTACCAGGCTAGATATTCTCCTCATCCTTTCCCCGTTTCCTTTTTCCCCAGAGGCTCGTCCAAAACAGAGGAAGCCTGCGAAATCTACGCCAGAGCAGCAAACATGTTCAAAATGGCCAAAAACTGGAGTGGTATGTGATCGCTGCTCGAGCTCCGCCGCGCTTTCTCCTCCTTTCCCTCAGCTTCCGCCTCCCGGGCCTGGCTGGGAGCCTAGCCTCGCAGCCCCCCTCTCTTTAGGCTTCTCCGGCGTCAAAGCCCGTGGGCCTGCTGTCTGGTCGGTAGAGCCCACTGGGTTATTTTACAACTAGGCTCCCTGGGCCTTGGAGAGAGGACGGAAGGGATGAGGACAGATCGATTACTGAGTCCAGGTGGACCCGCATGGGTTGATGAGCCCTTCCAGGGGATTCTCCTTAAATTTAGAATATCAGGTTTCCCCGGACACTGTTTCATCCTGCTTCCAGCAGAGTCTGAATTCTGAGCTGGGGGGACGGTCAAGTGGTCCAATAACAGTGATCACAGTTACCACTTATCAGGCACCGTACTAAGCACTAGACATGTATTATTTAATTGAATCATTGCAGCAACCCTACGAGGGTCGGTACCATTCATTAATTTTCCCATTTTACAGATTCGGAAACTGAGGCTTGTCCCGGTCCCTTGTCCAAGGTGCCGCAAGTAGTAAGCGACAGAACAGAATTCAGAAGCCAGAGCAGGGCCCGGTGTTTAACCTGCTCCCGCGATGCCTCATGACCTTTGGAGCTGAGTGACTTGGGTTTGTGTCACAGCTCAGACTGGCCTGTGACCCTGGCAGTTACTTGGCCTCTCCTAGTAATTTTACACTCCAGTGTGTTTCCTCCTCAGGACCACGGCAGGGAAGTGGTTGAGACCGAACGGGGCCGTGGTGTGGGTTCATGGAGACCAGGCTCACCAGCGAGGGCGGTCAGTGAGGGCAGTAAAGTGGCGGCGCAGTGTCATGTAATGCTGCAGGCGCCTCCACCCGGGAGAGGTCACCCCAGGTCAGGCGCCTCCTGAGACACTCCTGTGTTGGTGGGCGGAGTGTCATCCGCTTCATGGCTCTGTGACTCGGCCCTGAGTTGTGTCCCGATTCCCAGGAGCTTGGTCGGCAGGGAGCTGCCTGAGGCCCGAGGAGAGGTTTGAAAAGCCAGTGCGTGGAGCCCACTGGGGCTGATTTCATAAAATGACTTGGAGCATCTGCACGATCGGATCAGGGAATCGAGCAAAGACCAAGTTCCTCTCTGGGAGGCACAGGGTAAAATCCACTATTGTCATTTTCTGAGAATGTTCCCGCTTCCACAAAACACATTGTGCATAAAGGCAGGTGCTACGTGGATGTTTATGCTCCAAGCTCAGGAAGTGCCTTAAAAGAAAGAATACTTATTTTTCAATCACACAGTTGTTGCTTTTCCCTAGAAATTTGTAAGCCAACCCTCACCCAAAATCCTAGGCCATTTTTTTCTTTTTCTTTTTTTTTTTTACCTTTTCTGGAAATTTTACACTCAAGTTTCTAGCCCTTAAACATAATAAAGAACTCATACATCGTAAAAACCTGGGCGGCTTTGTCTGTCCTGCTGCTCTGAAGTTCCAGGACAGGGGCCAGGCCCTCCCGTCCTCTTCCAGCTCAGCAATTCTGTGACTTGGTCTCAGCCGGAGGAGGGTGAAAGGAAGCACCTCAGAGCAGCTGAGGTGGCTGTGGGGGTCTCACTAGCACAGTCCCCACCCCTGGGGGAGAGACCCCAGTGTCTCCTGCAAGGAGATGAGAACAGAAGCAGAACGGCTTGGGACCCATGGAAGGTGACAGTGCAGGAGTACAGGACAGACTGGGCTTCAGGTGCGTGGCCTCCTCGTGTCCCAGGTACTCAAGATCTTGGGGTCTGCGTCCTGTTCCCTGTTCTGGACGTGAAGCTCCTAGAGGGAGCAGACCCTGTATGCCCCCCATGTACCTCATGATGAGTGTGGTGCCTTGTCCACACAACCTGCAGTGACTCTACACAGGGGACTAGAACGTGGACAGAGGCCGAGGAGTATGGGGAGTTGGGAAGAGCTGGGAGTCCTGGGGGAAAGAAATTGGACTTGGAGTTGGGGAGTAAATCAGGAAGTGTTTTCAGAGTTGAATCTCAATTGCCCTCTCTTCCCCAGCACCCCTGCCTGTCGCCCTCCCATGATGCAGCCTGCTCTCTGCCTTTGAGTAGGGTTCCCAGCCCTGTGCTTGCAGGCTCCCCAGGGGGCACTGCTGGCTCAGGGGGTCTGAGGTCTAGGCCCAGACCTCAGCTCACCCAGGCCACTCTGTTCCTTTCTCCGGGGTGCTCTGTATTCCTGAGAGCTCCCAGGGCAGTGCCTGTGTGGCTTACGAAGCATGGAGCCCCGCTTAGGCCAGGGTCACTTTTTTTCTGTTCCAGCTGCCGGAAACGCCTTCTGCCAGGCTGCCCAGCTGCATCTGCAGCTCCAGAACAAGCACGACGCCGCCACCTGCTTCGTGGACGCCGGCAACGCGTTCAAGAAAGCTGACCCCCAAGGTGAGGGCTCGTGGGCCACCAGGGCTGGCTGCCCGAGCACCAGCTGAGCGCTCTGCAGAGACGTCCTCAGGTTTCCACCGGCTCCGTTTTCTCCAGGGGCCGACACACGATAGGCTGGCAGGGAGCCCCTCGCGCTTTAATTTCAGAACTGGCTCCCTTCCGGTGGCATTTTCATCCCGCTCCAAGCCTCCTCCTCCCCTTCCACTGTGTGTGCAGCTGATCGCTCCCCTTCCGCTGCCTGGGAGCATTTGGGAGTGGGAGTTACATTTCAGACCCACCGCATGCCAAGGGGAGAGGAAAATCTGTTCTGTTGTCAGAATTGACATGCAGAAGCCGGTGGAGGGCTTCTGAGACCAGCCAGGTAGGAGTCACTTCCGGAGAAGGAGAGGAAGTGGCCCTAACCTGGCTTCCCTAAGGGGCCCAAGGGGGGAAGGGAGAGGCTGGGAGAGAAGAGCCTGAGATGTAGCTGCCAGGGAACAAGTTTCCTCAGATGACAATGTGTTGGGGACAGAAGCCCCAACTGGGTCTCTGTCATTGTGAAGAACACATTTTGTCCCACTGGGCTCATCCGGAAGCAGAAGCCCAGTGGGTACCAGACTTTCGATTTCATGGAGCTGGGGTTTTAATTTGCTTTTTAAGTCTTGGTGCCAGACATAGGTTGCTAACTTTTAATTTTAGCAAGCAGAGATTTTTTTTTTTATATATAAAGACCATCTATTGTCACTCTCTTATAAGAATGGGAAAGACATGCTTTTTTTTTTAAAAAAAAAAAAAAAAGGAGACACATAATCTTGGAATAAAGGCCTGTTCTTCTCAAGAGGAGACAGTTGTCAGCAGTACACAGAGGTCTCTGGGAGGGCCAGTGAGCACCGGTTCATGTGCGAGCGCTGGGGATCACTGGCAGGCCCATGTTGCTGTCGGGGACATTCATTTAATTCCCAGGATTTGGTCCCTGTGTAAACCAAGTAGCTTTTCTCTGTCCTTAGACTTGACCAGTCCCTCCTCTGCCACCGGGGGTCTCACAGATGTTGGTCTAAGTGGTAGGTCAGGCTCAGCAAGAACCCGAGGGGGGCTCTGGCTGGGTGGCTCAGTTGGTAGGAGTGTTGTCCCATAGCCCAGGTCAGGGCACATACCCAGGTTGCTGGTTCTATCCCTAGTTGGGGCACATATTGGGAGCACACCGATCGGTGTTCTCTCTCTCTCTCCCTCTCCCTCTCCCTCTCTTCCTCTCTCTCTCTCCCTCTCTCCCTCTCCCTCTCTTCCTCTCTTCTAAAATCAATAAAAACATATCCTCTGGTGAGGATTAAAAAAAAGAAGAGCCCGAGGGGAGGCCTTGTGACTGGGTGGATCCTTGTCACTCCTTGCACAAAGCTGAGTGCTGGGCCACAGCAGGCCACGTGGGGGAGTGACGATGACCCAGGCCATCCTGGATTTGTTTTCAGCTGGAATCACCCAGAGACGGCTGTGTGCCGTCCCCCCCACGGAGGCCCCCCTGCCCCATCCTCCCTTCTGCTCCCTAGGGAGCTGGTTGACCTGGAGATGCTGCCCTGGCATCTGTGAGGTTCAGCTGCTGCTCCCCAGTGACTGGAAGGGCTTGTTTCTGGGGCGGGAGCGGAGTGCCAGGCCGCGTGACATGTGCACGGCACCAGCTGCTCTTTAAACAACCCAGCGCTTCCCCTGCACCGGCGCCACCTGGCCCTCTGATGTCGTGCCCTTCCCTGGCTTTTGATCCGAGTTTCCTCATCTCGGCAGGCTCTGCAGGGTGCGTGTTGGATGTGGCCAGGGCCTGGCTGTAGGAAGCACAGAGGGTGGCAGAGTCTTCAGGCTGGTGGGAAAGCAGCAGGAGGTGTGGTGACGGTCCCCTCGTGGGGCACAGAGGCCGACTTAGTTTCTCCAGGGATCAGCAAGCACCGTTTGCTGCCCTGGGAGCTGAGATGGGGGGAGGGGGTGGTTGGGGTCGGGGGGATCTTGTGGGGGAACAAGAGGGGCAGCAGAGCAGAGAGCAGGGTAATTTGGGCAGAGCAGGGACCAGGTGCCTTGTCTGGAGCCCAAATAAGGGTGCCTGGTGCTGAGGATGGGCGGGGCTTTGCAACGGCATCCCCGGCATCCCCGCACCGCTGCCTCATGACTGCCAACCCAGTCACAACTCTGCGTTGGGGACCATTCCAGCCAGGGTCAGGGGAGAGGGCACATTTGCACCAGGAGTAGCAGCTGCCTGGTGTCTGCGGCCAGAGCAGCTTCACAGAGGCCGTGGCAGCTGTGTGGCTCAGTGGGTCTGAGAGGTCCGGGAGGAGCTGCTCTCCTGCGACCTTGGACAGGTCACTTAATCTGTTGGATCTGCATTTCCCGATGGTAAAGCAGAGATCACACGTGAGATAAGGCGAGGACATGCCCAGGGTGGCACCTGGCATGAGATAAAGTCCCGTGAGGGGCAGCCCTCTGCTCACATCCGACAGGAGCCTGGCCTGGGCTCAGCCTCCACCCCCTGGCAGCCTGCCCTGTGGAATAGCTGGAGGCCCTGTTTGGAACCGGGCCCTCTTTCCCCAAGCAGGTGATCTGCTCCCTGGGGCCTTGCTGATCACCTCCCAGTCTGTCCTATGTGAGCACTTCCTGCAGGAGCCCTGGGGGGCCCGCCCCTCCCCCTCCCCCTCCAGAGGTAGCTGGTGCCAACCTGGGCCTGAGGCCTGCCAGAGCCGCCCAGGCGGGGAAAAGGATTTGGTTCCTGTCATCACGCTCTCCCTGGGGGGGGAGGGGGGAAGGGGGGGACGGAGTCTGCCCTCAGTATGGGTCAGGGGTGTCTTGCTGCCGCCTGGTGGGATTGGGGGTGGGGAGGTGACGCCCATAGCTGTCAGTGGTTCCCCAGAGTTTCCCAACCACTGTCTGCCGCTCTGGGTGGACTCAGGCCAGGGAGGCCTCTTACCCTGCCTGCCTGACAATTGGGCCCAGGGGTTCATGCATGTGCGCCCAGGACAGGGAGGTGACCAGGCCCCCATTCCCCCTCTCCCTCGTACCCCATGCCCCACTGCCATTTATTGGATGCCTACTGTGTACGAGGTCCGGGCATCTTCCTTTAATCTGTTCCACTTCCTGTGCGGTTCCGGGATTTGCCCGGTTTATCATGGAGACTGGCCGTGTTGGGGGTGGACTGCAGGAGTGGGATGGAGTTGGCTGGATTGAGGGCCCTGGGTTGCAGACTCCCTGTGTCCCTAAGCCAGGGCCTTCCCCTCCCTGGGCCTCAGTCCCCCTCTCCTCATCCTGGGCTAGATCATTCCGAGTCCCTTCCCAGGTCCAGTTTTCTGTGGGTAGATAAGGGCGGGGAGGGGGCGGGCGGAGATTCTGTGCTCATCCAGGAGTGTGCTGGCCACTCATCCTGGGGATCCCCGTGACCTGATAAGATAAGAAGCTGGTTGTAGCCACTGTGTCAGGGGCTTGTCTGCCAATGCTCTTGCCAGGGTGTCAGTGGGGCCTGCTGCTTTCAGGAACAGCTGTCATGGAGCGAAGAGCAGGGATGAAGGGGATTTAACCCTATGAGTCCGTGTTGCTGCCGGAGGTGGGGGGAGCCTCCCCTGTTACACCACCAGGGCCTCCTTGCTGACAGGCTTCAGGGCTTCGGGCCGGTTAGGCCCCCAGGACAGCTGCAGGGGAGTTTCCAGCCCCTCCCACTGCCGGCTGCTAATGGCACTGGGAACAGCCTTGCCACCTCTGCCTGCGGGTGCCCTGTTGGACTCCCAGCGGCCCAGGAGCGGGAGTGGGTGAGAGGTAGGGTGCCTGCTGGTCACACCCACCCCTGGGGTGGAGGCTAGAACAGGGGTGGGATGTGCAGGGCCCACTCCCTGCAGCCCAGCTGCTCACTCCTCCTCATCCTCATCATGGTGGTGCAGCCAGTTGCTAGCTTATCAGTTACTTCCAGAAAAGCTGTTACAAAATGTGTGTGTGTGTGAAAGTCACTCTTACTGTTTCCGGCTGTAATTTTTTGTTGTGTTCTCTCCCTGTCCTCCTCTGCCCCCTTTTTGCTCCTTTTCCTCTTCCCTACTGCCTCAGGCTTCCAGCTGTCAACCTCAACCTTCGCCAAATGGCGTCCATTCTCTGAATCTTTTGGGGGTCTCCAGAGGCCTTTCAGACTTGGACAAAACCTCTAGATCCCCCCACTCCCAGAGCAGTGCTTACAGACGCACATTTTGCAAATGGCGGAGGCTTGACTACTCCCTGAAAGCCAGGCCGGAGCTAAGTGCCAAGTTCTGATGTCTCCCTGGGTAGTGAGGCCCTAAGCCCCTTGAGAGCAGGCACCAGGCCTTACACCTCTTTGTGGCATCTCAGCCCGGTGGGCTTGGCTGACTGGAGCCCCGGGAAGCAGACCAGGAGCCTTTCGAATGCCCCGGGCTGCAGGACGAACTTTCAGCCTTGGCTCAGCTCAGACCCTCATCCTGGGGTCTGTCCAGGCTGTCTCCGCCTCCCCCTACTCCCTCTCCTCCTGAGATGCATTAAAACGGTGTTAAAAAAAAAAATCCACCCAAGAGCTCACCTCTGTCTGCCAGAAAATGCCTCCCACGCATGCTTCTCTCTTTCCTCCAAATAACTTGTCAAAGGAAAAAAGCCATTCCCAAATTGAAAACCTTGCAAGAGCCCAGCGGCATGGCTCAGTGGTTGAGCCTCCTCCTATAAACCAGGAGGTCACGGTTAGATTCCTGGTCAGGGCGCGTGCCTGGGTTGTGTGCTTGATCCCCAGTCGGGGGCGTGCAGGAGGCAGCTGATCAATAATTCTCTATCACTGATGTTTCTCTCTCTCTCCTCCCTTCTTCTCTGGAATCAATAAAAATATATTAAAAAATAAAATAAGCCGAAACCGGTTTGGCTCAGTGGATAGAGCGTCGGCCTGCGGACTGAAAGGTCCCGGGTTCGATTCCGGTCAAGGGCATGTACCTGGGTTGTGGGCACATCCCCAGTGGGAGGTGTGCAGGAGGCAGCTGATCGATGTTTCTCTCTCATCGATGTTTCTAACTCTCTATCTCTCTCCCTTCCTCTCTGTAAAAAATCAATAAAATATATAAAAAAAATAAAATAAGATCTTGGAAGAGAGAGTACAACAAAGGTAGCCCAGTTCCTCCTCGCAAGCACCGCCCTGCTGTGTGTGTGTTTCGTTGGCAAACCTGTGGTGTGAGGAGCTGGTGGGGATCAGTGCCGGGTTAAGGAGGGTGCAGAGGGCTGAGTGCTGAGGTGGGAGCAAGAGAGTAATGGAGAGTCCAGCTGGAGGGGCCTCCTCCTGCCATAGATGGAGGCCAGACGGGTGCAGGGGACGTGGCGGGTTCAGGGTCCGCCATGAAAGGGTGGCCCTCAGGCGTCAGGCTTGGCCGCCCCTTGCCAGCAGCTCTGCTCTTGAGAGTAAAGCCTTAGAAGATCTGGCTCAGAACACCCAGGGGAGCCTGGCCATCAGCCTGACCTGGCCCCAGCCGTGTCCTGTCCCTGGGGTAACTGGGAAGGGGTTGGCTTTGTGGCAGCTCCAGGGAGAGGGCCGCCACATCAGCCAGGCTCCCCCCGGAGCATGTGCCCAGCAAGTCAGGCTGCGGAATAAATGAGTCTGACCAAGTTTCCTGGGCTCAGGGATTCCTTCCCCTTCCCTCCCAGCGGTTCCCCTGGAGAGCGGAGAGCAGAGCGTAGCCCTGGCAACTCTATTGATCTCGCAGGCGCCTCAGCCCTGCATCCCCCCTCTCCCAGCTTCTGCCCAAATGACTTGGCTTTCTCACTTCTCCTCCCTGCCTCCCTTTTTCTCTCCCCAGAGGCCATTAACTGTTTGATGAGAGCAATCGAGATCTACACAGACATGGTAAGGGTCACTACAGTCCTGGTCCACATATTGCCCCAGCCTCACCTCCCAGCTCCAGCACCAAGAGCAGGCAGAGGGGGATTTGTCACCTGCGCTGGGCTGGGCTGGGCTGGCTGGGTCCCCACCGGCTCCCCCCCAGCCTGGCTGCTGGCAGTAGCTTCCAGCACGTCCCGGAGGCCATCCTTGTCGTCATTGGTAGAAATTAAGGTTACTGGGGACCTGTGTCCTTTTCCCCTTGCCCGCCTTCCCCACCAGCATCCTATCTGATTCCCAGCTCACAGCAGCCAGAGCGGGGTGTGGACAGCGCCCAGAGTGGGCACAGCCCCTGCCCTGCCCAGGGAACATCCCCATGGACAGATGAGGCCCAGAGAGGCGCCCGGCCGGAGGCCAGGAGGCCGAGACTGTGGACCACAACCAGGCTCAGGCCCTGTGAACTCTACCTTTTGCCTCTTCACATTCCACGTGTCTCGTCAGACCCCTCCGCCCGGGCAGGAAGGGGTCCTGGCCCCGCGGGGTCCTGGCGATGCTGCAGCATTCGTTACAGCAGTGGCCGCAGCTGCCATTTATTGGCCCAGACCCTCAGTGCACGGGGTCATCTTCCGACCACAGCCCTGTGAGGTGGGCGCTTGTCAGTCGGTGTGACAGGAGAGGGCCTCACAAGCGAAGTGATGCCCAGGGATACACACCTGCAGACAGGAGTGGCTGAGACCCAAGACTAGGCCTGGCTGGGCTTAGGGCCCGACCCTTTCCTGCTGCCAGAGGTGTGGGGGTGGCTGTGAACCAGCCCCTGTGTGTGGAGCAGCTGGACAAGCACCTGGACCCCCACTGGGTGGAGGCGGGGGGGCGGGGTGCTCAGGGAGCTGGAGGCCTCCACAGGGGAACTGGAGGGGGTTTGCTTGTGAGAAGCCACCTCGATGGCCACACTGGGGGAGGGGAGGCCAAGGAGGCCTTGGGTGGTGGGGACAGTCAGGCCCTCAGCCCCGGTTTCTCCAGAGCGTTGGTCCCATGGCTGCTCTGGGCCTTCTATTAAATGCTTCTTCCAGCCAGGCCCTCTGCCAGGTGCCTCTGCACTGCCCCACCCACCTGTGCACCGTGGACAGGAGGGAAGCGGGGCTGGGTGTGGAGTGTCTTGCTCAAGGTCACCCAGTCAGGGCAGCACTCAGACCCGGGCCTCTCACTCTAGAGCCTTCCTTTTAAGTCCCATGCCCTCTGCCCCTCGGTACCCTCCTCTGCGCACCTCACCTCACAAGTGCAGCTGAGGGGCAGGGAGCCACAGCTTTGGGGACCAGGGGGGTGCATGGCGTGGTCGAGCTGGTGTGGGGCACTGGCCACAGGCATTCCCTCCCCATGCCCCACACAGGGCCGATTCACCATCGCAGCCAAGCACCACATCTCCATCGCTGAGATCTACGAGACGGAGCTGGTGGACATCGAGAAGGTGGGGTGGAGGGGGAAGCAGGGGGGGCTGCAGCTAGTCGTCTGGGGCCTGGACTGCTCTCTCTGTCCTGTTCCCCCGGGGAGTCCTCTGGTGTCTGAGCACCGGGGAAGGGGCGTGGGCGCTGGCAGAACTTGGATGAGGGCTCTGGCTGTGTCCCAGGGGCTGCCGGTGATAAAGGCTGCATCCCCCCCCTCTCACCCTCCTCCCTCCCGCCTCCCAGGCCATCGCGCACTACGAGCAGTCTGCAGACTACTACAAGAGCGAGGAGTCCAACAGGTACCCAGGGACCACTCCACTCCCGCCGCCCAGCCCCTTGCGCTTGCCACCAGCCACCGCCAACCTCTCTCCTCTCCGCCCCTCACAGCTCAGCCAACAAGTGTCTGTTGAAGGTGGCTGGTTACGCCGCGCAGCTGGAGCAGTATCAGAAGGCCGTTGACATCTACGAACAGGTGGGGACCGTGGGGCTCCGAGCCCTGCTCTCTGCGGAGGGCGCTGCTCCCTATCCTGTGTGCCAGTGCCCCTTCCTCCCTCTGCCACCTTCTCTGTCCCCCTCCCTCCCTTTCTGTCCACCTCCCTCTGTCACCCCCTCGCCCTCACTCTGCTCACCTGGCTAAACATTTCCTCACCCGTGGGCCCCCCCCCCCCCCCCCCCCCCCCCCCGTGTGCTGTGCCCTTTCCCCAGCCCAGCCAGTCCTCAGGGAGCGTCCTGGCCGACCCCAGAGTGAGATGACTGAGGAACCAGAGTCGGGGAGGGAACGGAAAGAATTGCCGAAGCCTGGGGAGCCCAGAGGAAGGGGGTCAGGGACACAGGGACCCTCCCACGGCTTCTCGGGCTCCTCTCCACTGTGTGGGGAGGGCTGGGCGGGGCCCGGGCTGTCCTGGTGGGTTCATGGCCAGGAGAAAGGCAGGCAGCTCAGAGGAGAGTGGGGCAGGCACCGCCTCGTGTTCCTTCATCCTGCCGCCCCTCTGCCCCTGACATGGCAGCCTCCTGTCAGGCCGTCTCTCACCATCTTAGGCACCTTGGGAGGCCCACAGACACCTGGCCCTGTGGCAACACCCCCCCCCCCCCATTATGTCTCGGTCCTTGGTCACGCATGTACCCATTGCCAGCTTCCCTGGGGCTGGTGCCTGCCTCCCTGCCCTGGGGTCCTGGTTAGCAGGTGTTCTCCTGGGGCCCAGACCCAGCCTCCAGTGAGCCCCCCAGAGCCTGGCAGTGACCCTGGCCCTCTGGCTGCCTGCCGTGAGTTCACAGTGCAGCCACCATGTACCCACAGGTGGGGACCACCGCCATGGACAGCCCCCTCCTCAAGTACAGCGCCAAGGACTACTTCTTCAAGGCGGCCCTCTGCCACTTCTGTCTCGACATGCTCAACGCCAAGGTGAGCCCAGCCAGAGCCTCCCCCCCGCCAGGTGGCCACTGGGGCACGGGCCACTGTCACTGGGCCAAGTCCGCTCTCAGCTCCTCAGAAGGGGTGAGCCCCTCCCTCACGTCTGGCCCCTGACAGTGGGCCTCGGGCGAGAAACCTTGTGCTCACTGATGTCACCGGCCGCCGCTTACTCGCCGCTTAGCGTGAGTTTCTGGTTCCCGACTCACTTGGTGCCAGGCCTTCCTTTCGTGAGAGCACATTTTGAGTCCTTACTACTCCCCGTGAGGTCGGCATCTCTGTCCCTCATTTTACAGGTGAACACTCAGGCTGAGACCAGAGTCTCTTGTTCACGGCCACATGGCTGGTAAACAGCAGCCCCCATTCCCCATCTCTCTGACTCCCGGTCTCACGATGTGAACCATAGCCTGCATGTCCGCCTACCCATCTTCAATTCAGGGCCCCTTGGCAAGAGGGGTCAGTACTGGCGAGGGGCAGGAAATGCCCCGGGGAAGGAGTGAACTCCTGAATCAGGATTTCTTAGGGGTTTCCAGCCACCCTACCCTCAGCCTGGCACGTCTGAGCCCCCAGCCCTGCTCCCTGCATCGGGCCCCCTCAGATCCCTGCCCCACTGCTTACCCTGTGCCCTGAGCAGGTCACTGCCTTCTCTGGGTGTTTCCCTATAAAATGGGGCGCTCTATCACTTGATAGTTACATGAAACGTGCCCAGCGCCAGGCCTGACATGTAAGGCGTACTCAGGCAGTTGTCATTGGCCCCCTCCCCTGGGAGAGCCTGGTTCAGGAGACAGTACTGGGCACTGGCCCGGGAAACGCTCCGTACATCCCCCCTTAACTCCCCGGCAGCTGTCTCTGCAGCCAGGCTGGTGCTGAGCTCAGCTCCTTGGAGGTACCGCTAGGCACAGAGCCAGGTGACATGGAGGTAGGGGAGGGGCACAGAGCTGACTCAGGATCCAAGCCAGCCTAGATCCCCTTCGCTGTCAGGCCAGTGGCCTCAACAGCCCCTTTATTGGCTTGTCCCCTTCCTTCCTTCCTTCCACCCGCGCCATGCTCAGCTTGCTGTCCAGAGGTACGAGGAGCTGTTCCCCGCTTTCTCCGACTCCCGGGAGTGCAAGCTGATGAAGGTTCGTGCTGCCCTTTCCCTGCCCCTTTACATCCGGGCCTGGGAGTGGGTGGTTGGGAGCCTACAGGTGGGTGGAGGCGCGCCAGTTAGGCGGCTCACCGAGATGATAGTGGTTCTCAAGGGGTTTTCGTTTTTATTTTGTTTTTCCTCTTCTGCCACTTGGATCTCCATTTTCTGGATAAAATCGGACTCAGGCAGTGATAAAGCTAGTAGAGGCTGAGCTGGGACGTGCGCGTGCGCACACACATAGACACACGCACACACGCACGCACGTGACCTGTGTCCATGAGCTTACAAGCAACTTCCAACACAGGCAGGATTGGGACAGAGCCCTTTCCTTCCTGTCAGCATGGGAGTCCCCCGATTTCCATCCATCCAGGTGGCGTGTACATGGATCTAACCTGCCTGCCATGTTCTTGCAGAAATTGCTAGACGCCCATGAAGAGCAGAACGTGGACAGCTACACCGAGGCGGTGAGTGGCCGGCACGCAGCCGCCCTTCTCAGACATGCTCTGCTGAGAATTTCAACCTTCTTAACTCTGGCCTCAGCCCCTGGCTGTGAATTCCTTTCTGTAGACACCCCAGAATCTCGCGAGTCACCCCCAAGAGGCGCAGGGAGTATTCTCCCCATTTTAGAGATGATGGCACTGAGGCTGAGAACGAGGAGGGGACGTGTTCTTGGTCCCTCGGGGACAGAGCTGGGTTCAGGTCCACATCTGTCTGGCCCTGAAGACCAAGGCTGCGCCCCTGGAGTCCCCCTGAGTGAGCAGCTGGGGGCCACCTCTCATCGGCTGCAGTGGGTGACCCAGGAGCCGAGAGGGAAGGAAGTGAGCCGTCAGCCTCCCCCTTCGCGGGAGCAGGAGAAAGGTGGAGCTGAGGTGGCATTGGTTCCTCATAGAACTGCCCCAGCTGCTTCTGAATGTTCCGGAACCCGGTGTGTCCAGCTCAGGGCCTGATCTGGTCATCCAGACAGCTGAGCGCCTGCCCCTCCGGGTTCTCGGCCCCTATGATGACAGACCAGCTCCCTCTGGTCCCTCCTGCCCCGACAGTGAAAGCTCCTCAAGGAGAGGGGGCACGAAGGGTGTGGGTTCCCGGGCCTCCCCTCCCCTGTGGCACCGGGACAGGCCTTGTCACATCTCCAGGCCTCCGTTTCCCATCCATAAAACAAGGAAGCTGGGCCTTTCTTAAGCTACAGAGTTAATTATTATCCTGAAAGGGAACCACCGGGCCTGCTGCCTCCCTTGCTCCTCCTCAGGCCACGGCTGGCAGGGACACATCTGGAGAAACTTGGGAGCAGAGCCCTTTGGCTTCAGGGCTGGGACAGGCAGGGAGCCAGGGCCAGGCGTGGGACTAGCCACCTGTCACCACAGTCACCGTTGCGGGTGTGCCACAGGTGAAGGAGTTCGACTCCATCTCCCGGCTGGACCAGTGGCTGACCACCATGCTGCTGCGCATCAAGAAGACCATCCAGGGCGAGGAGGAGGACCTGCGCTAAGCCCCGCCCCCGGCACCTGTCTTCCAGCCCCTCTGCTTTCCCCAGCGGCCCCTCCAAACACTGCGTGAGCCCCGAGAGGTGGCCCAAGACCTGGCTGGGACCTTCCCTCCCTTCCCCCCAGGAGCCTCGCAGGCCACAGTGCAGGCTCCACACTGCCTCGGGGCCCTGGAGGCCGGCCTGCTGGCTAGACAGTCACCCTCTGTTCTCGCACCCCTCGTCCCTCCCCGGCCCATTTATTTAAGCCCCAAAGAGACCCGTTTCCACCCCGAAGCACAGAGTCTGTGGCATAGACCGGTCAGCTGTGGGTGCTGCCAGGGGTGGGGTCAGCATCTGACCCTCCATCGCCTGACCGGCTGGGGCTGGAGCGCGAGGTTGGTTTCTGTCTCCCCACTTCTGTCCCCCAGCCAAGCGCTGAGCACATGCAGCAGCAGCTGAGATTTGCTCTCCGCTGTGGGGGGAGTTCCCCCTCCCCCCAGCGCCGGGAGCCTCCCAGCCTCCTGCAGCCCAGCCTCCCAGGAGAGACCCCAGGCCCTGGAGCAGGGGGTCATCCTGCACCCGCCCCACATCTGCTCCTGCCATTGTGCTCTGAGGTTTTGTTGGTGGGAAGCTGCAGCTGGCCCCCAAAAGAAAATAAAAAACAACACTTTTGCATGAGTCTTCCTTCCTCTTCACCTCTGCGACCCCCTCTTCTTTCGGGGCTAGAGTCCAGTCTCCTGGCCCCCACTGGTCTCTGATCACACTGGGGAGAGGAGGCCAGCTTTGGAGACTCGGCTGGGTTGGCGGTCTCAGGGAGGGAGGCCCAGGGATGGTGGGTTTGGGGAGGAGCCGTGGACTTGGGAGTCTGGCAACCCCCCATCTTCATCTGTGAGCCCTGGTTTCCTCAGCTGGGTAGATGGCTGGCAGTGCCACCCTCAGAGCAGCTGGAGGATGGGTGCAGCAGTCACGTAAGAAAGGGTGGAAGAGGCCCACGGAATCTCCCAGCCTCACCCACGTCCACAGGCCCGGGGGCAGCACTGCAGGCCCCGGTGGCACTTGTTCTACGTGTCACAGGGTGGGAGAGAGCACCTTGGTGGCAGAGTACAGGACCCAGTAGGTGTGGGGAGTGGGAGAGATGACAGGATCCCTTTGCCTGGGAAGAGTGGGCAAGGACTACCCACCTCCACACTCCACGGTGCAGGCTTGGGAGTCAAGTGAACGTCTGCCGTGCATGTCCCTCCTTCCACCCCTCATGGGGGCGGCTGGAGGCGGCCAGAGGCAGGCGGTGTCACAGGGCAACTCCTCAGACAGGGGCTCCAGCCAGAGCTGCATGGAGTGCAGGAGAGGTTTGTATCAGAGTGGCCAGTGCGACACCCGGCCCTGCCCCTCTGGCCCCTTCTGCTCCTCTCACAACTCCATTGATTGATATTGGCTGCCTCGAGCTCAGTGACGACTCCTGAGACCTGGGATCGATTACTGATGTCTGCCATGAGCACAGGCTGAAGAATGGTTTAGAATCTATTTCTGTCATTCGTGACTGAAAAAGTAATTCTCAACCCTGGCTGTGCTGGAAATCAGAAAAAGTATTTAAGCTTGGATCACACCCTGATAAATTGTGGTTCCCCACCCTTTGGGGTTTTTTTATTTCCTGAAAGTTCCACAGGCAATTCAAAAGAGCAGGTAGGGTTGGAAACCACTGAACAAGACAATCCTTTCCAAACTAGAACTTCATTTATTCATTCCCTCAACAATTCTTTTTTTTTCTTTTTTTTTTTAAATATATTTCATTGAATTTTTACAGAGAGGAAGGGAGAGAGAGAGAGAGAAACATCGATCAGCTGCCTCCTGCACATCTCCCACTGGGGATGTGCCTGCAACCCAGGCACATGCCCTTGACTGGAATCGAACCTGGGACCCTTCAGTCCGCAGGCCGACGCTCTATCCACTGAGCCAAACCGGTTTCGGCTCAACAATTCTTAAGAGATGTCGTTTAGAGGTTACCATGTGAGGTAGAAGCCTGAAGAAAGCCGCCTTCAGAAGCAGCAGAACTAGACCCCACATGCTAGTCGCTCAGCGAGTATTGACTAAGCACCTACTGTGCCTGCCCTAGTCCAGCACCTAGGGATACAGCACTTCACCATGGAGCCAGACCCTGCCCTCGAAGGCTTTCACTCCCCAGATGCAGAGATCTGGGGCTGACACACTCCCCCTCCACATTCAACCTGCCTTTGAGAACTTGCCTTTTATGTCTCTTATGTAACCGTCTGGCAAAGGACTGGCACGTCTTTGTAGGTTTTTAACACATTTACTGAATGCTTGCTTTGTGTCGGGCCTTGTGGTCCACATGCTGGGGATGTTACTGCCATCTCGGATCTTGCAATCTGTGTATATGTGTTCTTTCTGCCTGGAGGGAGGTGACAGGAAAGTTGGCCAACTCTAGCCCGGCCAGCATGGCTCAGTGGTTGAGCGTGGCCCTATGAACCAGGAGGTCACAGTTTGATTCCCGGTCAGGGCACATGCCTGGGTTGCAGGCTCGATCCCCAGTGTGGGGTGTGCAGGAGGCAGCCGATCCATGATTCTCTCTCATCACTGATGTTCCTCTCTCCCTTTCCCTTCCTTTCTGAAATCAATAAAAATATATTTTTTAAAAGAATGATTCTTGCTTTAAAAAAGAAAGTTGGCCAACTCTGGAAACTATACAGGTGTAAAGAGTCCCCAAGCCTGTCCTGTCATTCTAGGGACAAAATACTCAGGAAGCTCGTAAGACCCTGGATTTAGTGTTACAGAATTTCCCAGGCGACTGAACAAATACACAGGGAGTACTCAGAGACCCGGGATAAACCCATTTACTTTCAGATGTACTAGTACAATGACTCAGGGTCAGTTCTCCAAATCCTGAGTGATGAATATGGAGGAAGCTTTCCCTTTATACCCTTTGGATTCTTTGTTTTCTCTGTTTCCTAACTACCAGGCTGTTGTGGGGGGCTTCCGCAGCCCCTCCTGAGTCACAATGGGGAAGTTACATTGTATCCAAATGCCTGGTCTGGGTGGTGACCTCTCCTCTAGCTCTAGCTAAGCTGTCACATTTGTTTATGGCCCCTCTGTAAAATGGGAGTATTCTGAGAAACGGGTTCTGCAAGGCAGGCATCAATGGAGTGTGGTCAGAAGGCAGGTTACTGGCACAGACTCAGATTGCTAGCCCCCCGCCCCCAAATGTTTTATGTCCCCCTTCATTAGAAACACCTAGTTAACATCCTGTCCACTCCTTTCTAGCCTATCAGTCAAGGGACTTACTCTCCCTGAGCCTCAATTTCATCCTCTATAAAGTGGGCTAATAAACAAACCTCTGCAGGATTGTTGCAAGGTTATCGAGGTAAATTTGGGAAGGTTGTGTGGCACATAGTGCCCAGTGAATGCTGAATAAGTGAATGCTGGGTAACAATAGGATGGTTGTGAGGATTCAATGGGATAATCCAGCCAACGTGACTGGCACAAAGCCATTCAATAAAGGAGGAGGTTATTTGTCAGGACAAATAGCTAGACCTTTCTTTCTTTGGGGTAAGAAGAATGCATTTCACCATTTTATTAATATATATATTCAATGTTTTAATTAGAAACAACTTGAAACCATCAAGATGTTGGTTTAAAAAATTAATTCAAAGCTAAATTGAAAGTAATCAGCCAGTTTCGCAATTAGAATTGATATTCCGGGATGAGTAGCAGGATGTCTACATATAGATGAGACTCTCATCTAATATTCAGAGCTATTCCTGAGAGCCAATTGATTAGCTGAAGCAACCGGCACTTTCTTTTATAGATATGTTTTTATTGACTTCAGAGAGGAGGGGAGAGGGAGAGAAACATCACTGATGGGCTGCCTCCTGCACGGCCCTCGGGGGATCTAGCTGGAAAACCGGGCATGTGCCTGACCAGAATGGAACCGTGACCTCCTGGTTCATAGGTAGATGCTCCACCCCTGAGCCACACAGGCCGGGACATTTCACCATTTTAAAAGTAATGTGATTAACAAACTATTGATACGGTCTTATTTGGGTTATAATACTACTTCTTACTAGGTGTGTGATCTTACTTTTACCTCTGTGTGCCTCAATTCCTTCATGCATAAAGCACAGTAACTACCTCAGGCTGCTTGTGAGTTTTAAATAAATCGATAGATGGGAAGCGCTTAGAACAAACAGTTCCTGACATGTATTAAGCTTTATTGTGGGAGTTATCTACCGTCCACATAGCGCGCAGGCGCGTTGGGGCCAAGTCTCCGGGGAGGCCTGGCGGCCATCTTGGTAAAGGGCAGCGACGCAGCTGTGACGTCGTCAATCTGCGCGACGAGCGGGCACCCCGAGGCCCCGGTCGCTTCGGGAGCGTGGGGTGGGGTGGGGCACGGCGGGCCGCGCGGGGCTGCGGGAGTGAGTGGCTGAGGCGCGCGATGGGGGAGGCGGCCGTGGCCGCGGAGCCTTGCCCGCTGCGCGAGGACAGCTTCACGCGCTTCTCGTCGCAGAGCAACGTGTACGGCCTGGCGGGCGGCGCGGGCGGGCGCGGGGAGCTGCTGGCCGCCACCCTTAAAGGCAAGGTGCTGGGCTTCCGCTACCAAGACCTCCGACAGAAAATCCGGCCGGTGGCCAAGGAGCTGCAGTTCAATTACATACCCGGTGCGTGGCGCTGTGGGGCCGGAGGGCCGGGAAGATGGTGTTGGGAAGGCTTCTGAGGCTCTGTCTGAGCCGGATCGCTATGTTGGGAAAATGGGACCAGGGTGATTGAAGGGGGTCGGATCTGGTAATCATAGGAGCCTGGAAGTGGTTAGGATTCAGGATCTCTGCTTCCATGATGATGATGATCAGGACTCAATAGGATTCAGAGATCACGATCAGGACTCAATAGGATTCAGAGATCACGATCATTGCAGTGGTTAAAGGTTATGGAGTCCTAGAGGTCAGGGGTGACTATGACTCCCAGTGGATGCCGAGATTGTCTCCATCGACACTTTCAACAAGTCGCCCCCAAAGCGCGGCCTGGTTGTGGGGATCACGTTCATCAAGGTACCCAGAGACCCCCCCCCCCCCCACCTACCCTCCTCCTTACACACATGTGCATCCCACTGAATCTGACCCAGATCCCTCCTGCCAGCCCGACTCTCCCCTGAGGCCAGTTTCCTTCCACAGGATTCCGGGGACAAAGGCAGCCCCTTCCTTAACATTTACTGTGACTATGAGCCTGGCTCTGAGTACAACCTGGACTCCATTGCCCGTAAGTGTGGCCTGGAGGGAGGGAGAGGGCGGGGAGGGCGCCTGTAGGTCCCTCGTGCCCGTCTATCTACCTGTGCTCCCCCTGCAGAGAGCTGCCTGAACCTGGAGCTCCGGTTCACTCCTTTCCAGCTGTACCATGCCGAGTGAGTAAGCCTGGGGTGGGGTACAGTGGGGTGCGGGTGTACCTGCAGGGGAGGGGCTTAGCAAAGGAGACCGCAAACCTGCCCCTAGACAATCACATTCTAGTCCTGTTTTTTAAGAGCATCGTGCGTTTAAGGTGTCCATGGACCAGACGCGTGGCTGATGGGCTACCATTTTGTTATCACCAAACTAGATCATCAGAATTCATTGAGCACCCGTGTTCTAGATATCTAGAATTCTCAGGTTCTCGGGTCCTCCGTTCCTAGATTTGGATATTCCAAGAGCTAGAAATGCTGTTTTCTAGAGTTGCAAGCTCTGAGATTCCAGGAACCGAAAGTACTATAGTTTGATAATTCTGAGGTTCTGTCATGATAACGTCCTAACATTGTCCTATTTCAAGGAGCGACCCTACAGAGCATCTAGAATACTGGGGTTCTAGAATCCCACACTATGAGAATTCCATTCTAGAGCTCTGGGTTCCATCCTAGACACCAATGGTCTGGCACAGGTGCTAGCAAACTTTTTCTGTAAAGGCCCAGGTGGCAAATACAGTAAACATTAAGCTTTTGAGGGCCAGACCGTCTCTGTCACAACTACTTGTCTGCTGTTATAGCAAGAAGGCAGCCATTGACTATGTAAATGAGTGGACATGACTGTGCTTCAATAAAACTTTATTTATAAAAACAGATGGTAGGTTGGATTTGGCCTGTGGAGTCATAGTTTTCCAGCCTCTGCTCTAGCAGGTGAGAGTTCTAGAAACTGATTTTCTGGATTCTAGGATCTGGATGTTCTACCATTCTGTGTCTGAATATCCTTGGTGGCAGTTTATTCAAGGCCTAGTAATTTAAAGGAGACAGAGAACAGATCTAGTTCTAGAGAAAGAGATTCTAGTGTCCTGGGCTCCTGCAACCCACTCTAGAGCTTTATATTACACTAGAGGCCCAGTGCACGAAATTTGTGCACTGGTAGGGTCCCTCATGGCTGCCGGCCAGGGCCTCCCTTCCCCTGGCTGCCTGCCGCCTTGGTCTGGCAACACTTGCTCACCTGCTCCACCATCCCGCCACAGTCCCGCCCTCGTTGGGGCCCATCGGGGCCGGCAGTGCCTCCACTGCCGCATCGCCAACGCCCACCATGTTCCGCACCGCCCCCTGGTGGTCAGCGCACATCTAACTCCCAGTTGGTCAAACTCCCCAGTAGGGACAATTTGCATATTAGCCTTTTATTATATAGGATTTCTACAGGAATGAAGACTCTAGCAGACGAGGGCTCTAGAAATGGGAGGTTCTCGCATGCTAACTTTCTATAGTTCTGCATCCTGAGGTTCTGGCCCTGGATCCAGTGTCTGGATCCCACAACGTTAGGGTTCTTGCAGGCAGAGGTTTTGCACAGACTCTGCCACACTGGGGTCCTAGATGTCTTTGCTTTCAGGGTCCAGGTCGGGGATCTGCTGGAGACCGTGTTTCTCCTGAGCGGGAATGACCCGGCCATTCATCTCTACAAGGAGGTGAGGCAGGGGGAGGCGTGGCGGGCACAGCCCTGCCGGCGTCGTCGTCAGGGGATGGCCACTGATCCAAGCGGGGGTTGGGTCTTGTTTCTCCCAGAACGAGGGGCTGCACCAGTTTGAGGAACAACCCGTGGAAAATCTCTTCCCGGAGCTCACCAACCTGACCAGCAGGTAGGAGAGCCCCTGAGAGCGGCCGGACGGGACCAGGGCAGGTGGCCGCAGAGAAAACAGGTCGTGGGAATGGACCCCTAGAGAAGTCGGGTGGCGGGGAGTACCTCAGAGAAATCCGGCAGCAGCGAGGGTCCCAGGGCCACAGGGAGGGCCGGGTGGGGAGGTGGAATGAGGGACTGGGACCCCGTGACGGCCTCTGGCCTCTCTGTCCGCCCGCTCCCCCTCCAGTGTCCTCTGGCTGGACGTCCACAACCTCCCCGGCACATCCCGGCGACTGTCAGCCCTCGGCTGTCAGAGTGGTTACGTCCGCGTAGCCCATGTGGACCAGCGGAGTCGAGGTGATGGCGGGGCCTGGGGGGTAGGGGTGGGGGGCTGAGGGCGGCGGCAGGGCCCTGAGTGCCCCCCCCCTCCCCGCAGAGGTTTTGCAGACGTGGACGGTCCTGCAGGACGGCCCTATCTCCCGCGTGATCGTGTTCAGCCTGTCGGCCCCCGAGGGTGAGCCCTGGACATGGGGGGACAACTGCAGGCTCGGCGACCCCGCACCCGTATCTGTGCTCTGCTCCTGCGTCCAGCCCTCATCCCTCCCCTGGTCCCTCCTGCCTGCCCCCAAAGCTGCAGGGTGTCCCTCCCCTCCCTCCACGCCCTCAGGTCTCCCTTCCAGCTCCCGCCCCTGTGGTCCGCTCTACCTTTCGCTGGGGATCTGACCTCACCCCTGCACTGTGGCTTTCTCTGCTCCCTGCTCTGTCCTCACTCTCGCACTGTGCTCTCTGCCTCGGCTTTTCTTGAGGCCTCGCTGTCTCACCCTCAAGGTCTCTCCTCTCCCCCCGCATGTCGCTCTGCTCCTCCTACCGGGGTCCACCCTTCGCTGCCGTCTCCCTGGGCCTGACCTCGGCCAGCTGCCATCTGTCCCCCAGGCTGGTGTTTATTTTTCCTCCCACCGTCATTCCTACTGTGGCCTCGCCTTGGACCTCCCTGCTGTCACCAGCTTTTGCCTCTTCTGCTATCGTGGTCTGACCCCAGACCTGTCCTCCTGGTCTCTGACCTCGGTCACTCTCTCCTCGTCTAAGCTCTGCCTCTCCCTCTAGCACACCCTCAGGTTTCTCCTGAGGTCCAACCTCTGTTCCTCTCACCGAGGAGGACCCTGGGCCCGTCCCCTCAGACCTACCCCCCATTCATGTTCTTTCTCCAGAGACCAAGGACGGGCCGCAGCGGGAAGAGTACAGCGTGCTCGTGGCCAGCATGCTGGAGCCGGCAGTGGTGTATCGGTGAGGGGCCCGGGGCGCGTGGGTGCCGTCTCACCTCAGACCTTTGCTCTGTGGTCTGACCTTGTCCCTCTGGGTGAGGTGGTTCAGGGCTGGGCAGGTGAAGGTGTTCATGTCCCAGGGAGTGGGTGCAAGTGTTTAAGGCTAGAACTTGTAGGGGTACGTGGAGGCCTTGGATGGGCACGAGCTGTCCGCTCTCCCTGGAGGAGGGGAGAAAGCCTGCTGGCAGGTGTGTAGCGACCGCCTTCGTGTGTGAGAAAAGCTTGATTTGTAGCATTTGCCGGTTCCCATGGTGTAAATACTCCCGCCATGGCGGAGTTCAGGCCACTGACGTGATGCCAGCAGCAGGCTTGCCAAGCTTGTGCGCATTTCCTCTGGTGAACCAGCACGAGGCAGCTGTGGCACACCTGGTGAGCAGTGAGGAGGCCCCAGTGGGCACCAAGCTCTCCAGGCTCCATGGGGACAGTGTGGGTGTCTAGATCCCCCAGGGGCCCATGTCGGTTTCCATTTGGGAGTCAGATGGTCCCACCTCCGGGGGGCGGTGTGGGGCTCCAGATCGGGGAGTAGCCGGTGGGCAGTCGGAGTAAGGGATTTGAGCTCCCCTTGGTGGAGAGGAAGATGATCAGATTGGAGATGAGGGAGATCAGGGGGGTGTCCAGGCTTCAGGAGGGTGTGCAGACCTTCGACGTGGAGCTGTGTGGGCCCTGGCCCGGGGTCTGGCACTAAGGGCAGTGGGCGCTGCGATCTGACCTCAGCCTGCCCCTGCGCTGGGGACTCTCAGGGACCTGCTGAGCCGGGGGCTGGAGGACCAGCTTCTCTTGCCTGGCAGTGACCAGTTTGACAGCGTCCTCTGTGGTCTGGTCACCGATGTGGATTTGGACGGGCAGCCGGAAGTCCTGGTGGCCACCTATGGACAGGTAGGACCTGAGGGAAGGGCTGACACCCGCCCTCCCCGCCACTGTCCCCGCCGCCCTGGGTAACCCAGCCCCTCGCCCCTGCAGGAGCTGCTCTGTTACAAGTACTGCGGCCCCGAGTCGGGGCTCCCCGAGGCCGAGCGCGGATTCCGCCTGCTGTGGCAGAGGAGCTTCCCCAGCCCGCTGCTGGCCATGGCCCACGTGGACCTGACCGGGGACGGGCTGCGGGAGCTCGCCGTAGTCTCCCTGAAGGGCGTGCACATCCTGCAGGTAGCGGGCTCCGCGGGTTGGGTCCCTGGAAGCGGAGCCTGAGATGGGATTTTCGTACACCTGCTTGATTGAGGACGTGTTCACGGGGAATGTGGGGGGGGGGCGGGAGGGAGAAAGTGGGGGTAGATTCCCTCACCTTCAGGCAAGGGGATTGGCTGCAGGCCCCCTCTGGGGCATGGGGGTAATCTTTTTCTGGGAAGTGGTTCCTGTTGACTCAGGAGAGCTCCCAGGAGAAGGGGCCGCTGGGAGTACTCACAGCTGGCAGGGAGCATTCACAGCTGCGGGAGCACTCACAGCTGGGGGAGCGCTCACAGCTGGGGGAGCACTCACAGCTGGAGGGAGCACTCACAGCTGGGGGAGCGCTCACAGCTGGGGGAGCACTCACAGCTGGATGGGAGCGCTCACAGCTGGATGGGAGCACTCACAGCTGGGGGAGCACTCACAGCTGGATGGGAGCACTCACAGCTGGAGGGAGTGCTCACAGCCGGATGGGAGCACTCACAGCTGGGGGAGCACTCACAGCTAGGGGGGAGCCCTCACAGCTGGATGGGAACACTCACAGCTGGAGGGAGCGCTCACAGCTGGATGGGAGCACTCACAGCTGGGGGAGCACTCACAGCTGGATGGGAGCACTCACAGCTAGGGGGGAGCACTCACAGCTAGGGGAGCACCCACCAGTGAAGGGGATTCTGATGCAGCATCTGTCTCCCCAGTGACCCTCAGCCTCCCTGACTTTTGTCCTTCATTCCTCATGCTTTGTCACCTCGTCTCTTCCCTGTGGCCTGGCCCAGACCTGCCCCTGTGATCTGACCTCCATCCTTCCCTTTGCCCCCATGACTGTGCCCTCCTCGCTGCAGCCACCCCTGTTGTGCGTGGGACCAGCCTCACTCTGGCTGTGGTCTCCTAGCAGCAGCTGCTGAGCTTCCAGCCCCGGAGCCCCACTTCCCTCCCTGCCCGCAGTGTGGCCTCCAGCCCTTCTTGCGCAGCCAGTCCCCAGCTTTCTGTTCTGGCCACCTCGAGCCCTTCCTTAGTCCAACCTCCCAACTTTCTGTTGTGGTCAAGCCTGCGAGCTGTGGCCCACTGTCCAGCTTTCTCCTGTACTTTGACCTCTGACCCTCCCAAGCAGCCTGACTGCCGTTTCCCCTGTCACAGTCTCATATCCAGCCGTTCCAGTGGTCCAGGGTCCAACCCGGGACCCTCCATTGCAGTTTCACTTCCTGCTAATATAGTCTGACCTCTGACCTTTTTCCCATGGCCCAGCCCCCACCCCTTAGGCCAGTGGTTCTCAACCTTCCTAATGCCGCGACCCTTTAATACAGTTCCTCATGTTGTGGTGACCCCCAACCATAAAATTATTTTCATTGCTACTTCATAACTGTAGTTTTGCTACTGTTATGAATTGTAAAGTAAATATCTGATATGCAGGATGTATTTTCATTGTTACAGATTGAACATAATTAAAGCATAGTGATTAATCACAGAAACAATATGTGATTATATATGTGTTTTCCGATGGTCTTAGGCGACCCCTGTGAAAGGGTCGTTCGACCCCCAAAGGGGTCGCAACCCACAGGTTGAGAACCGCTGCCTTAGGCCATAGTGAGTATGTGTTTCCTGATGTGGTATTTGCTTCTCCTTCCACCTGGTCCGATTCCAGGATCCTTTCCCGTGTTGTCCAGCCTGGGTTCTCTCTACTGCATCGAACCTTACTGCCTCCTCTGAGTTTTGCTTGGGCTTGTCCTCCCGTCTGTCCCTCAGGGTAACAGCCTAGGTTAGACCTCAGGGCACCCATGCAGGGCAGACCCCAGGGGAAGGGTCTGAGTTGAACCAGTGGATGAGTTTAGACCCGAGTAAAACAGAATGAGGTTAGGCTCCGGAGCGGTCTGAGGTTAGAGCCTCATAGAAAGGGCATAGGGCCCTGGCGGGGTGGCTCTGTTAGAGTGCTGTCCCAATACACCAAGGTTGTGGGTTTGCTCCCAGTCAGGGAACATACAGGAATCAGCCAAAAGTGCAAAACTAAGTGGAACAACAAATCGATGTATCTCTCTCTCTTTCTCTTTATAAAATACTAGAGGCCCGGTGCACAGCCCGGCCTGTGCCCTCTCACAGTCTGGGACCCCTTGGGGGATGTCCACCTGCTGGCTTAGGCCTGCTCCCCGGGGGATCAGGCCTAAGCTGCCAGTCAGACATCCCTCTGGCAGTCCAGGACCCCTCGGGGGATGTCCGCCTGCCGGCATCCCCCAAGGGGTCCTTAGCCCTGCTGCGGAGGCGGGAGAGGCTCCTGCCACTGCTGCTGCACTTGCCAGCTGTCAGCCTGGCTTCTGGCTGAGTGGCGCTCCCTCTGTGGGAGTGCACTGACCACCAGGAAGCAGCTCCTGCTTTGAGGGTCTGTCCCCTGGTGGTCAGTGCATGTCATAGCAACCGGTCGTTCTGCTGTTCAGTCAATTTGCATATTAGGGTTTTTGTATATAGGAGGTGTGTGTGGGGGGGGGGGGGTGTATAAATTTTTTTTTAAATGGAAAGGGCATAGGTTCATCTCATTGGAAAGCTCTGAGGTTAGGCCACAGGGGAGGTGTCT
>NW_005871993.1:121839-125433 GCF_000147115.1 Myotis lucifugus
ACCGCGGCAGCAGGACTGCCCTTCGCTGGGCTCTGACCCTCCCATCACCCACACTGCGATCCATTTCGAGCCATTTCACTGAGATCTCTGTCCCTTCTATGACGGTCCCACCGCAGACTCCCCAGCCATCTAGCTCCGCGGGCCCCCCCCCCCCGCCCCCGTGTGGGAAATTCCTCTCTCGTCCACTTTGCTCTGCCCTCCTCTGTCCTGTCGGCCTCTCCTTTCCTCCAGCGTGTCACCTGTGTCTCTGCCTGTGGCCTCACCTCGGCCTCTCCAGGGTCAGACCTCCCTCCCATAGAACGCAGTCTCTCTCACATCTTGATCCACCCCATCTCTTTCATCAACTTCTAACCTCAGACCAACAGTTGGGCCCAGGCTTGGTTCCTCCCATTGGAAATTCACTGAAGGCTGCCCCCTGGGTCTAACCTTCACCCGCCAGACACCTGTCCCACCCGCACACTGGTTTGCTCTCGGGCCCCCACCATGGCTGGGCTCCGGGCCTTTGGGGGGGTCTGACCTGCACCCCTCAGCTCTCTCAGCCCCGCCCTCTCTCTCGTTCCCCCAGCACAGTCTGATTCAGGCCTCGGAGCTGGTCCTGACGCGGCTTCGGCACCAAGTGGAGCAGAGGAGACGTCAGTCACAAGTGCTGGGGGACAGGGTGGGCCCAGGGCCTGCTGGGACATCGGCCTCCTGAACACCCCCCCTGGCCCCCATTGGGGTGCTCACCTCCAGCCCTTCCTGGGGGGAAGAGTCCTGAAGGAGGGCATGCCTGGCCAGCCCCCAGGTGCTGGGGCTGTGAGCTCCTGCCCTGGCTCTGTCCCAGGGTGCCCTGCGACCTCACCTAGCGCACTCCTCTGTGACTGTGTTCCCATTGCAAATGGGGTGATCTCACCCAGCCCCCCTTCCACTGCAGGTGAGGCCTGGCCAGCCACCGATTGCGTTTATGTCCTGAGGAGCTGGACTTCCCGTTGTCTTTATTCTTTTGTTCAGCAAGTGAGTCCTGAGAGCCTGGCGCCCGGTGCTGGGCTGGACTCGGCCAGAAGAACGGAGGGAGGGGGACATGGGAGAGGGGATCCAGGGATAGACCAGAGGCAGGACTGAGAAGAGGCCGCAGTGTAGACCTCGGAGGAGAGAGATGAGGCTGGGCCCTCGCCGAAAGGCTGAGGTTAAACCGCTGTGGAAAAGACCAGACTACAGGACAGCGGTTTCCAGCCGGTGCCGCGAGAAGTGTTAAAGCATGCGATACCTGACTGTTTAGTCAGGGCACGGACCTCTGACAGGCTTAGATTGTCAAGTAAAAAAATGACAGCAGCCGCATGGCCAGTGTGGCTCAGTGGTTGAGCACCAGCCTGTGAACTAAGAGGTCGCCAGCTGGATTCTCAGGGCACATGCCTGAGTGTGGCTCGATCCCCAGGAGGGGGCGTGCAGGAGGCAGCTGATCCATGGTTGAGGTCTCTCTCATCATTGATGTTTTTCTCCCTCTCTGTCTCTGAAATCAATTTAAAAGTATATTTTTAAATGACAACAGCCAACACAACAACGGCCGTTTGGTGTGAACAAATAAAAATTACACCTTTTTGTGTTTGTGTGTCAGTTCAGCAAAGAATATATTTGTCGGTGTGCACAGAATATTAAGCTGGAGTTGGACCTGCAGGGGGGATGGGTGAGACCCCCGTGGAGAGCCTGAGACTAGAACCAGTGGGGAAGCAAGGAGATGGAGCTCGAAGGAGAGGAAAGGGTGTGAAGGACACAGTGGGGAGCTGTCCAGCTGCAGAGGGTATGAGGCTAGACCCTGTGGGTAATGCTGAGGTTGGACCCCAAGGGCCAAGGTGAGACCCCAGCAGGAAGTAATTGAGTTAGATCCCCCGGGAATGCTGAGGTGGGACTCGGGATACACCACGCTGGGAGGACGAGGTCAGTCCTAAATGGAAAGCCCCCGGGGCTGGGGACAAGGCTGATCGCAGCCTGTGGCCATGGGACCTGCCCCTTCTCTGGCACCAGGAGGACTCAGGCCTCCCTCCCTGACCAGTGGAGGGCCGGGGTGACCAGGCCTCCCTCCCTGACCAGTGGAGGGTCTGGGTGACCAGGCCTCCCTCCCTGACCAGTAGAGGGTCTGGGTGACCAGGCCCCCCTCCTTGACCAGTAGAGGGTCTGGGTGACCAGGCCTCCCTCCCTAACCAGTGGAGCGCCGGGGTGACCAGGCCTCCCTCCCTGACCAGTAGAGGGTCTGGGTGACCAGGCCCCCCTCCCTGACCAGTAGAGGGTCTGGGTGACCAGGCCCCTCCTCCCTCATCAGAGGCCAGGAATCGGTCAGGAGGGTGGGGAGTGACTCGGGAGCAGGACCAGGGCTGGGGGGAGGGTGGGCTCCTTTCCTCCCGGGGCAGAGGTGGGTGCGATCCTGCTCCCCTGAGGAGAGGGCCCGTGGCCCATCGGCCTCCCCACCATCGGTGTGACACGCGCACCGACAGCGAAGGCCCAGCCGCCAGCCCTCCGCGGGCGTCTTGACGAGGTAGCCCGCCATTTCTTGGTGACCCTGGCTTCTCATCCCCAGAACCCAGGCCCAAGTATGGGAATTGGCAGGGAGCGTATGTCTCCCACCTGTGCCGTCACCTCCGTGCCGGGCGGGCAGGGACCCTGGGGGCGCTCCGGGAGGGGGTTAGTGATGGTGTGGTCTGTGCAGGGCGCACACCCTCGAGGGGCGTGTGTGGGTGTGTCCCCTCCAGGGCTCAGGAGTTGGTCTGGGCCACCTGGTCCTCCGCAGCTCACTTCCTGGCTTCCCGCCGGGTCCGTGGTCCGGGACAGCGTGTGGTGTAGCGGCGAAGGGGGTAGAGCCTGGAGCCACACTTCACCGCCCTGTGCCTCAGTTTCCCCGTCTGTAACAGCGTCCACCTCGCAGGGTTGGTGAGAGGGGTAGCGCCATCAGCATGTGTCAAGCGCTTACAAGAAGTGTTGGTAGCACCTGCACGTGCTGAGGGCCGTGTGAGTGGCAGCTGCTGCTATTATTATTAACGGCGCCTTTGAGGTTGTTTCCGCTGGCAGGAGTTTGGATCTGAGCGGCTCAACATTCCTGTCCTCCCCCCAGTCCTGGGAGCCGGCAACTATTTGTAGCTATTTTTTGCGTCTTTGGCCCTTATATGGATCAGAGACGGTATGTGTGTTGGGGATGGGGGCGGAGGGTGCCTCTGAATGACCCCTCCAGGTCCCCCCAAAACATGGGAAGAAGAGCGCCCTCCGCCGCTGTCCCCGCCTGTGGTGCTGAACCCGGGGGGAGGTGGGAGGCGCGGGCGGCCTCCTCCCGCCCCGCCCCGCGCCAGGCCCCTCCCCGAGCCGCCCCCGCCTCGCCGCCTCCCCTCTCCCCGCCTCTTCCTCCTCCCTCCCCAGCGCTCCTCCTCCCTCCCTCTCAGCCGCCCCTCCCCCGCGTCCCTCACCATCCTTCTGTGTCTGTATGTGTACATTTCATATGTCCCCTGATCCCCGAGGCTGGGACATAGCATGCACACCCTCTGCTCTCCGTCTTCTATCTGTGTGTGGCTCTCTATGTGTGTGAGACCCCGCCCACGACACATCACACACGCACCAGGGGACTCTTTCTAT
>NW_005871993.1:125869-138057 GCF_000147115.1 Myotis lucifugus
CCAGCATTCTCAGGACCTCCATATCTCCTCTCCAAGGTGTAAGGCGGGGTGGGGGCTGGGGAGGGGGTGCCTCCCGGGCACCGAGGGGCGAGAGCACACCCGCCCCCCTTCTCTCCCCGCCCCCGACTTCCTGTGTCTGGTCTCCTCTCCTGCCTGCACCCCCGGGGGTCTCTGTCCGGCCAGTCGGTCCCTTCATCCCCGTGTCAGGCTCGCGCTGCCCTGCGATCCCGCTGTGCCGGGTCCGCGCGCCTGCCGCTCCCCTCCGACCCCCCTCGCCATCTGCGCTTCCCGTCTCCGCTCTCCCCGTCTGTCTCCGTCTCCGCTGTCACCGCGTCTCCCCCTTCCTGCTACCCCTTCCCCTCTCGCCTCTCCATCTGTCCAGGCGTCTGTCTGCCTGTCTCCCTGCCTCCTCCCCCCGGCGGCCCGCTCGCTCTCCTACACACCTTGGCCCCGCCCCTGGCCGGGGGAGACCTGGAGGAAGAAGATCCGCCCTGCGGAGTGGGCTCCCCCAGAAGGCGAGGAGTCCCCCAAACTCCTCTCCCTTCCTTAGCCCGGTCCCTCCCATCCTCCCTGCCGCACCTCCCCGCCTTCCCTCCCCTCCCCTGCAGATAGAGCTCCTTCTCCCCCGCCTTGGTTCTGGCTCAGAGGCCAGTCCATCTAACCTGTGCCCCAACCTGCGCCCTAACCTGCGCCCTGACCTGCGCCCAGTGTAGAGCAGACGGAACCAGCCCTTCTGCACAACCTCCCCATTCCTCTTCGCATGGACGGCCAGTCCTGCCTGCAGTCTAACCTCCACACGTCTTGCTGTTTGTCCGTTCGCAGTTCAGCCTTTTCACAATTTCTGGGCACCTTTCCTGCTCCAGGCACAGCGCTAAGTCCTGGGTCAGGCCCCGCCAGCCCCTCCTGCAGCCTCCCCTCCGTCCGCTCATGGTGTGCCGGCCTTAGACGGTCTCTCCGTGGTTCTGGTTCGCAGGGACGGAGCTCAGAAGCTCCTCTACCGCCCCTGGTGGGTCCGGGAGGGCCCTTCTGAGGCTAGAGGCCCCGGCCGGCCAGGGCACCCTCTTTTTCCTGGAGGGAAGGGGCCCCAGAGGAAGTGGGCTGGAGTGGGCGGCAAGGGAGAGGGGTGAGCCGACGGGTGAGTGTCCAGGTGCCACGTGGCTCCGGCCGGGTTAAAAGAGCACCGGTCAGGAGTCCCGCGAGAGGAGTTTCCATCTCTGCTCTGCCCCGACTTGAGGCTGTGTGACTCGGCCAAGCTCTCCCCTCCTGGGCTCCAGCTCACCCACGAGCACTGTGTGTGTGATCCCCAGGCTGGGACATCGCATGCTCACCGTGTGTGTGTGTGTGTGTGTGTGTGTGTGTGTGTGTGATCCCCAGGCTGGGACATCGCATGCTCACCGTGTGTGTGTGTGTGTGTGTGTGTGTGTTCACATGTGTGGTGGATCCCCAGGCTGGGACATCGCATGCTCACCATGTGTGTGTGTGTGTGTTCACATGTGTGTGATCCCCAGACTGGGACATTGCATGGCTCACCAAGTGTGTGCCTGGGTGTGTGTGCATGTGTGTGTGATCCCCAGGCCGGGCTGGGACATTGCATTGCTCACCCTGTGTGTGTGTGTGTGTGTGTGTGTGCACATGTGTGTGATCCCCAGCCTGGGACATTGCATGGCTCACCCTGTGTGTGTGTGTGTGTGTGTGTGTGTGTGTGCGCACATGTGTGTGATCCCCAGCCTGGGACATTGCATTGCTCACCCTGTGTGTGTGTGTGTGTGTGTGTGTGTTGTGTGTGATCCCCAGGCTGGGACATCGCATGCTCACCCTGTGTGTGTGTGTGTGTGCGCGCGCACATGTGTGTGATCCCCAGGCTGACACATGGCTCACCCAGCAGCAGTAAATGTGCACATTTCGAAGCCTGGGTCCCCACCTTGCACATCTGTGCGAGGGGTGGCGGGCACCCCCCGCCCCCCACAAGCACTGTTAGAAACCACCGCTGCCCTCCCCAGTGTGAGGAGCCTGAGGGAAGAGCCCCCACCCTTCCCTCACGCCAGACTGGACCCCCTCAGGCTTGCAGCCCGCTCTGCGGAGGAGGTCGCTGAGGTCCCAGGAGGTGTGAGGCAGAAGCGGGGTGCTCACCACCGACCCAGCTGGCCGCCGGCCCACCAGAGGGAGAAGAGAGATGGCTCCGGAGATGGGGCCGGCCATCTGCCCTCCCGGCTCCCTCCCTGGCCTCCACCTGATCCTGTCGCCCCTGGATGCTCAGCCCAGATTAGGTTTCGGTTCCGCTGATGGACAGAGAGGCAGAGGCAGACGAGGGGAGCTCAGCTGTCCCAGCCGCAGGGCGCAGGCCTCGCGGCTGTTCATTTCACAAATATTTATCTTGTGCTTTCTCTCCTCCCCCCAGGCCTCCGTGAGAGGAAACCAGGTTTTTGAGGGAAAGGCAGGGAACCCGCCTGCTCCGTGGGCAGGGAGAGCAGGCTCAGCAACCCCGGGGGGGCCCTGGGCCCCCTGGCGACCAGGGGGTGGGCCAGGCGGTCAGACTTGAGGGAGGATCTCGGGCCATGGCCCTGCCACAGAGAGGGAGTGAGATGCTTCCGAGGAAGGCTTGGCTCCCAGGTGGCCCGTGTTCCTCCTGAAAGCCGGGGAGGAGGGAGGGAGGAGAGCGTGAGTCTTTGCTTGGGATCCTGGTGGGTTTGTAATTATGCCTAAGTCGTTGCTAATTAGGGGGCTGCTAATTAGACATATCATTAGGGGACTTGCCGGTGGGGGCTAATTGTGCGGTGGCCCTTTAAGAGTCACCCCTCTCTCCCGCCTACACACACACACACACACACACACACACACACACACTCCTTCTCAGGGAGGTTCTGCCAACATTTTGCCTCCCTCTCCAGGAGCCCGCCCGCCCCGGAGTGCGTGCGTGAGGAGGTGGGTGTGCTGGGAGCAGAACTTGCTTCAGACAAAAATGGCAGGTGCTGGGAGAAGAGAGGCTGGTGGCCCGAGAGGGGTCAGGGCTGGTGGAGGCTCGCAGGACCCCTCCCTTCCTCTCTCAGTTCCTTTTCGTTGGGTTGCTGGGTTACCATGGCAACGCAGGGGTGGGGCAGAGGCGCTGGAAGCCAGGGCCACTCTTGGAAAGAGAAACGAGGACCAGGAGGAGCCCCAGAGTTGCTGCTGGGGGACTTCAGGCAAGTTACTGACCCTCTCTGAGCCTCGGTCCTCTCATCTGGGAAGCGGCTGGGGACGCCCCCAAGAGGGCTGGTGCATTGTGAATAAGATGTTCAGAGAAGAGGACATCGGGTGGACCCCTCGAGGAGAGAGGGGGGGGTGTGGAGGAGAACCCGAGGAGAAAGGAACAGCAGGAGCGAGGTCTCTGAGGCCGGCACGTGTCCACGGGCGAGGAGGCAGTGGGCCGAGTGAGCAGGGAAAGGAGGGGATGGGGGCCAGAGAGTGCGAGACCCTATGAGGGGGGCAGAGGACGCTGGTGCTGAGTGAGGAGGGAGCCATGCAGGGTTCTGAGCAGCGGGGAGACGTGTACTGACTTGCATTTTTATTTTTATTTTTTAAATATATTTTATTGATTTTTTACAGAGAGGAAGGGAGAGGGATAGAGAGTTAAAAACATGGATGAGAGAGAAACATCGATCAGCTGCCTCCTGCACACCCCACACTGGGAATGTGTCCGCAACCAAGGTACATGCCCCTGACCAGAATCGAACCCGGGACCCTTCAGTCCGCAGGCCGACGCTCTATCCACTGAGCCAAGCCGGCTAGGGCCTGACTTGCATTTTTAAAAGAAACCTAGACAGACAGACACAGCCACTCAAACCCAGGACCAGATGCAGGAAGAGAGGTGTTGAAATAGTAGACACCCCACACCCACAAACAGGACAAAACCTCCAAAACTGTTCATATGTCACAGCTGCTAAGGAATTGTGCAGTACTGGAGAGAGACACCTGCCACCAGGTGTGTGTGTGTGTGTGTGTGTGTGTGTGTGTGTGACAGGCCCTCCAGCGGCCCCTTCTCAACCCCACCTGAGGCAGACAGACACCCCAGCACCCCCTGCAGCCCAGATTCCGAGCATGAGCGCGCTGAGGGCCAAGTTGGGAACCATTAGAATCACCTAATGCAGTGGTTCTCAACCTTCGGGCCCTTTAAATACAGTTCCTCATGCTGTGACCCAACCATAAAATATTTTCGTTGCTACTTCATCACTGTAATGTTGCTACTGTGATGCATCGTCATGTAAATATCTGATATGCAGGATGGTCTTATGTGACCCCTGTGAAAGGGTCGTTCGACCGCCAAAGGGGTCTCGACCCACAGGTTGAGAACCGCTGACCTAATGAATCGCCTCCAGCCCTTCGCCTCACCCACTGAATTATTCAGTCTGTGTTTTTTGTGTCTGGCTTCATCCATGCATTGCGTGTCTGTGGGATCCATCTGTGTTGTTGGGTGTATCGGTAGCCCACTCCCTTTTCAGTGCTGTGTAATATTCCTCGGTGTGACCACATGATACTCCTCCATTTTACTGCTGACAGGCATCTGGGCGGTTTCAAAGTGGCAGCTATTAGAAGTAAAGTTGCTATGAACACTCTTGTAGTCCAGCCAGAGTGGCTCAGTGGTTGAGCGTTGACCTGTGAACCAGGAGGTCTTGGTTCGATTCCTGGTCGGGGCACATGCCTGGGTTGCAGGCTCGATCCCCAGTGTGGGGCATGCAGGAGGCAGCTGATCAGTGATTCTCTCTCATCATTGGTGTTTCTCTCTCTCTCTCTCTCTCTCTCTCTCTCTCTCTCTCTCCCCCTTCCTCTCTCTGAAACCAATTTAATATATATATATAAAATATATATATATATATATATATATATATTTTAAAACATTCTTGTATGTGTCTAGTCTATTGGTGGACACATGACCTGTTTCTCCTGGGTAACGCCTGGGAGCGGAATTGCTGAGTTGTAGCGTGCACATTGTTCAGCTATGGTTCCCCGGAGTGGTTAGACCAATTTACAGTCCCTGCTGTGCGTCTGTCTTTATCTTTCTGTGTCTTTCTCCCTTCGTCTCTGTCTACCTCCCTCGGTCTCCGTCCTCCCTGTATGAGTCCTCAGCCTCCCCCTCCTTCTCCATCCCCAACAAGCCTTGACTCCTGTGTGTCCGGGAGGGGTGCCCTCCTCTCACCCAATCTTCCCCCTCCTCCCCCGCAGGACCCCACCACCCTCCATGGCTCCCCTGGCCTTGGTGGGATTTGCGCTCCTCCTGGGGGCTCCCCCCTGCTCGGGGGCAGCTACCCCGACCCCCTCTCTGCCACCTTCCCCCACCAATGACAGCGATACCAGCACGGAGGTCTGCCAGGGTTCCAACCGCTGCCAGCCGGGGGTCCTGCTGCCCGTCTGGGAGCCCGACGACCCATCGCTGGGCGACAAGGCCGCCCGGGCCGTGGTCTACTTCGTGGCCATGGTCTACATGTTCCTGGGCGTGTCCATCATCGCCGACCGCTTCATGGCCTCCATCGAGGTCATCACGTCGAAGGAGAAGGAGATCACCATCACCAAGGCCAACGGCGAGACCAGCGTGGGCACCGTCCGCATCTGGAACGAGACCGTGTCCAACCTCACGCTCATGGCCCTGGGCTCCTCGGCGCCCGAGATCCTGCTGTCGGTCATCGAGGTCTGCGGCCACAACTTCCAGGCGGGCGAGCTGGGCCCGGGCACCATCGTGGGCAGCGCGGCCTTCAACATGTTTGTGGTCATCGCCGTGTGCGTGTACGTCATCCCGGCCGGCGAGAGCCGCAAGATCAAGCACCTGAGGGTCTTCTTCGTCACGGCCTCTTGGAGTATCTTCGCCTACGTCTGGCTGTACCTCATCCTGGCCGTCTTTTCCCCGGGGGTGGTCCAGGTGAGCACGGCCCCGTGGACACCGCCTCGGTGCATGCATGTCTGCAAAATCCAGAGGGGGGCGCCCTGGGCTTGGGGGGCCGGTTCAGGTGTCGGCACAAATGCATGCTCAGACCCCAGAGGGCGCCCGGTCACGCCCTGAGCAAGAGCTTCCGGCTGGGGAGGGAGGGCAAGTGGGGCTGGAGTCCCGAGGGTGCTCCCAAGCCATGTCTAGATGGTGCTCCAGGCCCTGGAAAGGGCTCCTCTGCTGGGGGGGGAGGAGGGAGTGGGGGGGGTGTGTGCCACCGGCAATATTCCCACCCAGAAGGCCCCACCTTTTAACTCTCACAAGGGAGCCCCGTGTGCTAAGGATCCTTGTGGTCTCTGTAACGCATCCTGCCCTTCCGGTAGCCAGCTATTTGCTCGGTGTGGTCGCGTTCTCCTCCTCGCCCTGTCCTTTGCATTATTTATTTCTCCGTTTTCCAGAAGACACGCCCCCTGTGCACAAGTCATGCTCCGGTCGCATAAGCCAGCCTTGTGTTTTCTGACAGGGCTAATTGCTTTGGGCAACGGGTGCAATTTGCATAACTTATCGGTGGACACACACAGATACATGCCCACATCTGCCGCCTCTAACTCTGAATTCCCCGGGCAGGCTGTCATGGTTTGCACCCTCCATTCACCATTCACCAGTGATTTCTGATGTTCGGATAATTTATGCCACTTGACTGTAGTTTATACTCACATCAGCACAGGTAGAGGCCCCGTCCGCGGCAAAGCCCACTTTGCATAATTTATTCCAATAGTGAGACAAAATTGAGACCGAGCTGCATAATTTACACCCACATTCACATGCTCATCTGCCTCTGGTTTGTCCAGTGTCTTAACCGGCCTACTGTCTAGCCTTCGTTTAAAACAGCGGTTCTCAACCTGTGGGTCGAGACCCCTTTGGGGGTCGAAATACCCTTTCACGGGGGTCGCCTAAGACCATCCGAAAACACATATATAATTACATATTGTTTTTGTGATTAATCGCTATGCTTTAATTATGTTCAATTTGTAACAATGAAATTGGGGGTCACCACAACATGAGGAACTGTATTAAAGGGTCGAGGCATTAGGAAGGCTGAGAACCACTGGTTTAAAACATCTGCCTAATTTATTTCCCACAGTCCCGGAGACTGCAGCCTATATTTGCATAATTTATTTATGGGCCTGCCTCATTCATTTGCACACATGCATAATTTATTTGAAGCTACCCAGGATGTCTTCACACGTGTGCAATCTATTCATGCATATCTGTCAGGTTTTACCAGTTAATGTTTCTTTCCGGGAAGGATCTGGAGGTAGAGGCATAAAAATTCTTTGCAGATGATACAAAGGCAGAACTGAGGGATGAGAAGGCAGAGAGGAGATGGGGAGATGGCGGCGGCAGCGGCGGCGGCGGCAGCAGACAGGGGGGAGGGAGGGAGGGACAGTCACTGCGACGGACCCATGACTGTGGCCCTGAGCTGGCCAATAGTACAGAGCAATGTGGCACAGTTTTCTTTTGTGTTTAGTTTTAATTTTTATTTATCTATTTTAGAGGAGGGGGTGAGGGAGAGAGAGAGACATCAATTTGTTGTTTCCCTTATTTATGCATTCATTGGTTGATTCTTTTTAAAAAATATATATATATTTTTTTTATTGATTTCAGAGAGGAAAGAAGAGGGAGAGAGGGATAGAAACATCAATGATGAGAGAGAATCATCGATCAGCTGCCTCCTGCACACCCCCCACCGGGGATCGAGCCTGCAACCCTGGTACGTGCCCTTGACCAAAATCAAACCTGGGACCCTTCAGTCCACAGGCTGATGCTCTATCCACTGAGCCAGACCAGCTATGGGCTGATTCTTTTTTAAAAAATATATTTTTATTGATTTCAGAGAGGAAAGGAGAGGGAGAGAGAGATAGAAACATCAATGATGAGAGAGGAGAGAGAATCATTGATCAGATGCCTCCTGTATGTCCCACACTGGGGATCGAGCCTGCAACCAGGGCATGTGCCCTGACTGGGAATAGAACCCTGACCTCCTGGTTCATAGGTTGAGGGTCATAGGTAGACACTCAACCACTAAGCCACGCCGGCCGCGCTGTTGGTTGCTTCTTGTTTGTGCCCTGACCGGAGATCGAACCCGCAACCTTGGCATATCGGGACGGCACTCCAACCAATGAGCTACCCGGCCAGGACACTATCACACTTTTCAGGCTGTTAAAAAGGTTTCCAAAATGGTCTTGGATGAGGATTTACACCAAAACTGTGAAAAGAATTTTAGACACCATGGCTGAGAGGTGGATAGGGATGGGGGTGCAGGGGAGGTTTCCCCCGAGAAGGAGCTGGCTCGGATGCAGGGAACAGAGGGTATAAGACGCCACGGCTCTGGGTGGAGAAGCAGCCACGGAGGGGCCTGTTGGGGGGAACACAGAGACCAGGATTATGGGACATTTTGTGAAACAGCTGAAGGAACTGGCGTGAGATAAAGACGGCCCCGGTTCCTCCTGGATGTGCTGAACGGGGCAGGGAGGAGAGGAGCCTGGCTCTGGCTTCCCCCCAGAAGTGCTGTGTGACCTCCGGCGAAGCCTGTGCCTTCTCTGGGCCTCAGTTTTCACATTTGAGCCATGGAAGGGGTTGAACTAGACCACTGGTTCTTTTTTAAAAATGTTTTTTAAAAATATGTCTTTATTGATTTCAAAGAGCGGAAGGGAGATGGAGAGATAGAAACACCCGTGAGAGAGAATCATTGACCAGCTGCCTCCTGCAGGCCCCCTCCGGGGTATCAGGCCTGAAACCTGGGCATGTGTCCTGATTGGGAATCGAATGATGACCTCCTGGTTCATGGGTCGACACTCACCACTGAGCCACACAGGCCTGGGCTTTGTGGTTGTTAATCCTCACCTGAGGATATTCTTTCCATTGATCTTTAGAGAGAGTGGAAGAGAGGGAGGGAGAGGGAGGAAGGGAGAGAGAGAAACATCAATGTGAGGGAGACACATCAATTGGTTGCCTTCCGCATGTGCCCCAACTGGGGCTGGGGATCGAATCTGCAACCCAAGTATGTGCCCTTGACCGGGAATCGAGCCCAAGACCCTTTGGTGCACAGGCCAACGCTCTAACCACTCGGCAACACTGGCCAGGGCTCGGCCAATCGTTTTTGGCCCTTCATACCTAATGCTCCTTTTTGACAACAAACAATTTGTTTTATGCCCTTTATTCTGCTGATGGGAAATTCTTAGGTAAGAAGAGAGAGGTCTTCTAGCCTCGGAGTTTAGTTCGTGGGCCCTGGAGCCAGAGGCCTGGGTTCGAATCCCACCTCTGCTGCTTCTTAGCTGTGTAACTACGTGCTCTGTGCCTCGGTTTCCCCACCTGTAATCCGGGGGCCATCTTGGTGCTAGCTTTACAGGCCTGCGGGCCTAGAACAGCCAGCCAGGGACAGAGAGAGGGTGAGCTGTTCTTCTCATGAGTGACCTTGAACTTGCCTCTGCTGTTCATGCGTGACCTTGAACTTGCCTCTGCTGTTGGCTTCCCCACATCAGTGTAACACCTGACCTATGACATAAAGGAAAGTAATCTCTCATAGAACAGTGTGCATTCCCACATGTCAATGCTTCCGCATGACTACTCAACCCTCATGATGAGGGAGCCCCATGCCAACACCTACTTATAAACAACGAGCCCTAGCCGGTGTGGCTCAGTGGATAGTGTGCCGGCCTGCGGACTAAAGGGTCCCAAGGGCTCATGCCCCGGTTGCGGGTTCGATCCCCAGAAGGGGGCGTGCAGGAGGCAGCCGATCCATGATTCTCTCTCATCATTGAGGTTTCTATCTCTCGCTCTCTCTCTCCCTTCCTCTCTGAAATCAATAAAAATATCTTTAAAAAAAGAAAAGAAAAGATCAGAGACCATTCCGTGCAAGGATTCAAACAGAGGACCAGGTCGCCACGAGGTTAAAAGCGAGCATCTTTAGTGCATATGAAACCACCCAGGAGCGTGCCTCGTACGTACAAGTCAGAGTGGAGTTCTGCCCTCCATTATTATAAGCAGGCTTTTCACTGACATGAATGTCCAGTGGGAGGTTCCGGAACGAAGTCGGCAGGACGTGTATTGTGGGGGGCTGTCCCATGTGTCTCTGATGTCAGCAGGCTGGAACTCCCCAATTATGTGCACCCATCAGCACCCCTGGAGTTCTGGTCCCCCGCTGGGGGGCGTGCGTGTCCACCGGGACGTGAGGTGTCTCACTCCCCTCCCACCGCGGGCGAGTGCACACGCCCTCACTGTGGGTGCCCTACAGGGGAGATGGGACCTGCTAGGGCAGCGGTTCTCAACCTGTGGGTCGCGACCCCTTTGGGGGTCAAACGACCCTTTCACAGGGGTCGCCTAAGACCATCAGAAAACACACATATAATTACATATTGTTTTGTGATTCATCACTATGCTTTAATTATGTTCAATTTGTAACAATGAAAATACATCCTGCAGATCAGATATTTACATGACGATTCATAACAGTAGCAACATTACAGTGATGAAGTAGCAACGAAAATAATTTTATGGTTGGGGGTCACCACAACATGAGGAACTGTATTAAAGGGTCGCGGCATCAGGAAGGTTGAGAACCACTGTGCTAGGGTCTCCTTTAACTTCCCTGCAGGGAGCAAAGCCGATCGTAGGGGCTTGAGACTGTCCTCTGATGAAGAGAGAATCCCCCGCAACATACACGGTGGCCAGTTCGGTGCCCAGGAGGCGGGGGCTCGTTTTACGGCTGCTTCTCACAAACCCATCTGGTGGCTTTTGTGCGGTTTCACTATTTCCAAGTCCTGCCTTTTCCCTGAGCCATCAGTAACCACAGCGGCAAGGGCATGTGGCGACTGGATCTTAAGAGATATTTCCCCGACCAGACTCATTGTTAAGATACCTCTGGGGCCAGCAAATAGTAAATCCTTTTTACTCTTTTCTTCTTTATCTTTTTTGTGTTTGGTTGTTTTTTTTTTTGTTGTTGTTCATCCTGCTTTATTTTTTTCCATTGATTTTTAGAGAGAGTGGAAGGGAGGGGAGAGACAGAGAGAGAAACATGGATGTGAGAGAGACATATCAACCGGTTGCCTTCTGCATACACCGTGAGCCTGCAACCGAAGCACGTGCCCTTGACCAGAATTGAACCCACGACCCTTCAGTCCCCGGGCTGGTGCTCTAACCACTGAGCAACAGCTTTTCTTCCTTATCTTTAACGAGGAAGGTAATATTTGAGTCTTTTTTAAAAATATTTTTTTATTGATTTCAGAGAGGAAGGGAGAGGGAGAGAGATAGAAACCTCAATGATGAGAGAGAATCATTGATCGGCTGCCTCCTGCACACTCCCCACTGGGGATCGAGCCCACAACCCGGGCATGTGCCCTGACCGGGGATTGAACCGTGACCTCCTGGTTTAGAGGTCAGCGCTCGATCACTGAGCCGCGCCGGCCGGCTGGGCTCCATTTGAGGCTTTTCACGCATATTTTCAGGGTGAACTGTCACGTGTTAGTGGATGCTTTTGCAATGAGCCCAGAGAATAATACTAGTGATGATAACGATAATAGTAATTTCGCATTTTGAGTATTTTCCACGTCAGGAACCGACCATGCCGAGTGCCCCGGGTGCATAACTCACTCAGTCTTGGGGATGTGCCCACCCCGTGGACAAGAGGCTGGGCCAGACGTCTGGGATCGGAGCTGGGCATGGCCGGGCTCTCTGGGGAGGCAGCACGTAAACATGGGAACTGGTTTCATGAGGCTGCGGAGGAGCCAGGCTGAGCCTCTTTTAGAATCACCCTGTCCCCAAGGGCCCCGTTCTGAGAAAGGTGCCTGGCCAGGCCGCATTCAGGGCGGTGGGGAATGGAGGGAGTCTGCGGGCTGGGGGGGGGGGGGGCGGGACAGAGCGCATGGAGCTGGGACTGCCTTGGTGGTGGCAGAGAATATCTGGTTCCTGGGCATGATCCTGAGCATGAGAAAAGGGGGTGAATGAGGCGACCAGGAGAGAGACAGTGAGAGAGCGACAGACTTCCAAGCATCTCACAAGGGAAGGAGATTGAAATCCACAAAATATACAAAAGGAGGTGGAGACAGTCAGGAGGCTAGCAAGAGAAGGCAGACCCTGAGGGTGGCTCAGTTGGTTGGAGCGGCGGCCCATACACCACAATGTTGCGGGTTTGATTCCAGGTCGGCATGTACGTAGGTTGTGGGTTTGATTCCCGGTCAGGGTGTGTGTGGGAGGCAACCGATCTCTCTCTCCCTCTCTCCCTCCTCCTCTCTAA
>NW_005871994.1:0-10050 GCF_000147115.1 Myotis lucifugus
GTCCTGCCAAGCTGAGGGGGAGAAGCAGGCACGCCGCAGCATTTGCCTGGCTCTTCTCAGTACGGGCACATCCAGTTTCTGCCAAATATTTATTTGTAGGTCAGTGAAGTGGAACATTAACATAATATATGTTAAAGGAACATGTATGGGCTGGTGGGAGAAAGTGATCACCACATAGAAAAGTGTAAATTTTTATGGCCTTTTCTCTCTAAGGCATGTGGTGTCACCACAGACATGACTTATGTATTTATTTTGGCCAAGGATAATATACCAGGGCCTGACACCAGGTTGGTGGTCGCCAACGATTCTTGAACTTAATTGACTAAAACCTTTTAAAACTTTTCTTTGATATCCTGGACATTTCAGAAAGAGAATGACCCCATTTGAAATTTAAAGGAATTCAGAAGCCACACTGGGACAAACATCTATGGGAGAAACATCTATGAAGGTGGCCATGACAATTTGCTAGAACTGTAGTATGGAGTGTGGGAAGGGGCTGTGGTGTGAGGTACAGGAGGGGCTGTATGTGGGGTGCGGGAAGGGCTGTTGAGAGAACATGTGATCTTTGTTGGAGGACAGTTGCCTCAGCCTGAAGAATAGGTTGTGGTAATTCGTACAGATACCCAAGCTATGTCGAGCAGTCAAGTCCTTGACTTGAGGTGCAGGGCCCAATGTCTGGAAACCTCCCTGGTTCTCATCCCCTCTTCCAAACTCTGTCACTTGGTATTGATTTGAAAGTGGGAGAGACTCCTTTGCGTTTCATTGTCTAAAGCAGCTCTGGTCAGCCTTCTTTCTTATTGGAACTTGAAGAAGACAAACAAAAAAGCTAGTTTATTGCCATTTTCATGGACTTCATCCCAACTCAACATGCCATCCCAACATACTTTTTCATTTATAATCTAGGAAAGTAATAATAGTGATAGTTCTCATTTATATAACACATACACATACTTTTATACCTGTTAACATGTTATTCTTCTTGCTATGCTTAGGGAAAAGCAGGGCAAATGTTATTATCTCTGAACCACAAATAAATGAACATTGTGGGAATATTGCTATAATCTGAATATTCTGCTAGCTATCTTCAGATTTTAAGCCCCTAAGTGATACCTCGGAGGTCAGCATCATTATCCTCATTTACAGAAGAGAAAACTGAAGTTCAGAGAGGTTAAATGAGCTGCCCTCAGTGATGTGGTTTGTATGATGTAGATTCAAAACCAGGCCCATCTGGCTGCAAGCAAGGTGCTCATGTGATGCATGTTATGGCTACTCAGACAACCATCCATGCTCTGGATGGGAAGAATTGCTTTGGGGTCATACCTGGACTCCACTAATCTATTGTAATGAATTATTGAGTTGGAAGGATTGAATTCTGTCATTCCAAAGGCATATTTCTAGAACCTTAGCCAAGAGAAGAATGCTGATCAATCTGTTTTAAGGCCTGGACATGCTCATCTGGTTTAATTTTTAAAGACTTGAGATCTATGAGTTTTCTTATATGAAAACTATCTTTCAGAGTTATGGTGAGGATCAAAAATAATGTACAAAAGGCAAGCATAATCATGGTTGGTGGGTGTGGATACTCCATGGCTGATATATTATGAGGCATTACAATGTCAAAAACATGAGCCCCAGAATTAGACAAACCAGGGTACCAGTCTGGTTATCACCAATTGCTAGTGCTGTGCCTTTGAGCAGTGGACTTAACCCCTTAGTGGTCATAAAGTGAAGGGGGCACTCAAACAGTAGTAGCCATCATTGCTATCTTCTTTCAGTGAGGTATTCTGGCTGTCTATATATACCCTTGTCAGTGAATATGTCTGTAGTAGACCTACTGTGTGCACGATGTTTGAACCTTTATTGTGGTTTTCACCTTGGAAGGTGCCGAATCAATGTAAACTAGAGCTGTTGGCAACAGTTCAACTCCTAGCAGGAGAGAAACACTTTACGACTTATCCCTCCTTTTTGATCAAACAAATTTTGGAGGCCTCACACGTGCAAGTCTAGATGTTGAAGCTACGTAGAGAAAAAGATGAAATGCTGTCATCGTTATACATGATCAGTATTTTAGGAGGAGTTCAGAAGGGGGCTGTGACCTAGAAGTGATGAGGAGGGTCTCTTTGAAGTTGCAAAGACAGGACAGGATTATTAAAGGAGATTCCAGCTGTGAAGAAGGGTGTGTATGGAGGGCATGGGCAGACAAGTGCACCCTGTGTTAGAGGAAACTTGAGTTAAGCTGCAGTAGAGGGAGGGAGATATAAGGAGGATAACACAAAGGAGGACATTCCAGGCAGGTATCTTCAAGAATTAGTTAGGTCAGTTGAAAACAGTTAACAGCCTACCTATTCACTGAGTATTCATGTGTAGGAGGACTTGGGGTGGTGGGGCTGGAATTTAATAAGCGAATCACTTTGTAAGTTGTTAAAATGCTCTGCAGATGGAAGGAATAATTATTGTTATTATTGGTCTGCTCAATTGACCACTTTCTCTTCTTCCATTCAGTTATTTCTTACTACGTTCTCTATTTCTACTACTTACCAAGCACGGTAGAATGTTACTTTGGTGGTCTCCAGTGAACTATGATCCTGGCATTCATGTTTTAGGGTAGCCTCTCCCATTGAATCTGACTGCCCTGTGACCCACACCATGCGGCAGAATTGGTGCTAACCCAGTTCTTCACCTATGCCTTCAGAAGGCCTGGAAGCTTTGATTTTGTGCCTGGGGGAAGCCATCCACCATGTAAGAAGTCCTAACCTGAGGCCTTTACACTGTGTGAAGCCAAGCTATCCACGCTGAGAGTGTATGTGAAGAACTGAGGTCCCCAGCCGATAGATCCAGGTATTTCACAGCTGGTAGCCAGCACCAACCATTCAGCTGTCTGAGTGGGACTATCTTGGAAATGGATTCTCTTGCCCTACTCCAGCCTCCTGAGCTGATGCCACACGGAACACAGAAGAACACTGTATTAGTTTCCCAGCATAGCTGTAACAAAGACCCACAAACCAGGTGACTTAAAACAACAGAAGTTTATTCTCTTATAGTTCTGGAGGCTGGAAGTCTTAAGTCAAGGGCCATGAGATGCATGTTATGGCTACGGGAGGCTCTAGAGGAGGAACCTCTTTTGCCTTTTCCAAGTCTGGCAGCCCTGGGTATTTCTCAGTGTGTGGCAACATCACTCCGGCCTCTGCCTCATCTTCATCTGTCCATCTTCCCTCTGTGTCTGTGTCCAAAGTTCTTTCTTCTTATAAGAAAACAGTCATTGGATTAGAGCCCACCACAGTGACCTCATCTCAATGGTATTATATATGCAAAGGATCCATTTTCCAAAGGAATTACAGTCACCAAGGATTAGGATTGCAACTTATCTTTTTGGGGGCACAATTTAGTCCATTGCAAAGTGTCCACATTGAGCCCTGCTCTAATTGCAGAATAATGAGCAAATAAATAGGCGAATTCCAGTGTTTAGCTATTGAGTTTTGGATTACTTTGTCATGCTCAATAGATAATGGGACTCTGAGGTACAGGCCCTTGGTACCCTGCCTTGGTTTGAACTTGTTTCTCACTTTTTTTTTAATCTCCAGACAGTTAATGCCATAGGAAATGTGAATGCATACACCCCTACTTCTCTCTCATTTTTAATCACTCCTCATCTTCCTGGTCCAAGTAAGTTTGCATTAGGAATCATGTCATTTTTACTTTCCCAATAGGATTACTTGAATATGGCTTCAGAATCTTCTTTTCTGCATGCCCAGGTGCCAATATTCTTTCTTATTGCAACCTTGTTTTAGATTTCTGCTAAATGTCTGGTCTGCTAAATTTCTGCTAAATAACAAGCTGGATGCTCGAGTCAGCACAGCAGCCACACAAACTTATGGCTGGTCCCTTCCTCCATTCATGGGTTTACACACCTCCCCTCACTATAAGGATTTGATACCAGGCATTCTCCTCTTTTTTAAAAATATATTTTATTGATTTCTTACAGAGAGGAAGGGAGAGGGATAGAGAGTTAGAAACATCGATGAGAGAGAAACATCGATCAGCTGCCTCTTGCGCACTCCCTATTGGGTATGTGCCTGCAACCAAGGTACATGCCCTTGACCGGAATCGAACCTGGGACCCTTGAGTCTCCAGGCCGACGCTCTATCCATTGAGCCAAACCAGTCAGGGCTCTATGCATTATTTTTATTTTTATTTTTAAATATATTTTATTGATTTTTTACAGAGAGGAAGGGAAAGAGGTAGAGAGTTAGAAACATCGATGAGAGAGAAACATCGATCAGCTGCCTTCTGCACATCTCCTACTGGGGATGTGACCGCAACCCAGGTACATGCCCTTGACCGGAATTGAACCTGGAACCTTTCAGTCCGCAGGCTGATGCTCTATCCACTGAGCCAAACCGGTTTCGGCATCTATGCATTATCAATATCTTCACATCACCCCTGACATAAACACATATTCACACAGATACTCTGGGCCCTCTACAGGTGCACCTGGCTTGATGACCCAAAGTGCCACTGCCAAAGACATTAAGAGTTGAGAGTGGGAAAGAGGTGCAAGATGGCTCCCTTAAGTCTTAAAAGCAAAGGAGGTCAGAGAATCTGGGGGTAGGGGGCAGGAGTTTGAAGGCAGGTACTGCCAATACACTTATTCTACAGCTCCCCATGGATCCAACTTTCCAGCAGGTACTATGCTTCGTGAGTTCAGAATAGAGAGTCTCTCATGCAAATGAAGAGATAATTTGAGAGACCTTGCAGCACCTGACCAACAACCAAAGGTAGAAAGAGAAGCTGTGTTTCAAGAAAGTTGCATATAATCATGTCCAGCTTGTAAAAAAAAATGATCTCTTTCTCAATTATACGTGTTATCACTTACGCCAATTATCCTAATAGAGGAATTTTATTATAAGGTGACTGAGTTTGCATTTTAAAGAAAAGGAATCATTTATTCATTTGTGTATTCATATAAAAATACTAGAGGCCTGATGTACGAATTTGTGCACGGGTGGGGTCTCTCGGCGTGGCCAGTGATTGGGGCCAATCTGGGGGGCTAGCGGGCTGGGGAAGGGAATGCGGGAGGTTGGCCCCAGCAGCAAGCTAACCAATGGCCAATTCCGTGAGGAATCGGGCTCCCTCTTCCCTCCTGTCTGGGTCTGGGGTGCAGGTGAACCAGACTCGGGGCTATCAGGGCCCCAACAGCAAGGTCTCGGTCAGTGCGCATCATAGCTACCGGCCAGTCGTCCAGTCATTCTCTCCTGCCACCTGCAGACACCCAGGACCTGGGCTTCCCTTGCAGCACCGGCTTTGTCCTAAAGGTTATCTGGAAGGACGTCCAGTCTAATTAGCATATTATATTTTTATTATTATAGATACTGAACTATTTTGTATTTGCCATTGGATGTCTTAGGTTTGTGTCCCTACAAGGCCCGAGTCATGGATTTTGCGCAAATCTTTTTTTTTTATAATATTTTTATTGATTTTTTACAGAGAAGAAGGGAGAGGGATAGAGAGTTAGAAACATCGATGAGAGAGATCGATCAGCTGCCTCCTGCACGGCCCTTACTGAGGATGTGCCCGCAACCAAGGTACATGCCCTTGACCGGAATTGAACCCGGGACCCTTCAGTCCGCAGGCCGATGCTCTATCCACTGAGCCAAACCGGCTCGGCATTGCGCAAATCTTTTATGAAGGAAGTCCTCCCAGGGAAAACTTGAAAGGGGAAGGAGGTGCTGGATTCCCCCTCAGAGGCTTCGTGCTGTGCAGAGCTGTGAGGAAACTGACAATCAAGATTCTTCCATCCCAGCTCCGGTTGTGACTCTAACTGGTGGTGACCTTAGATTAGTTCCTCCTAAAGCTTTCTGAAAGCTTTTGAGACATTTAAATAGTAATGCATATTCATTTGACAAATGTCCAGTGAGAGCCTCTGTAGGTGAAGAACAGGGAGAACACGTTGCAGACCTGGAGGATCCTACATTTGGGAAAGTCCCAGCTGTGATAACAAGCTGGATGCTCGAGTCAGCACAGCAGCCGCACCTACTCAACCCACCAACCCTGGAAATGTGGTTACTAGTCAAGTTGGACTTTCTCCTGCGGTTTTTTACAAAATGGAGAGGTGCCCCCCTCGGGCTGAGGAAGACAGGACTCCAGGATAGAAATTTAAAAGTCACTTCTCCCTGATCCAGCCCCTGCTTCTGCTAAAGTAAGTGTTGATGAAATAACTCAAGGTTCTATTTGGAAAGCAGGGCAACTTTCATTTTTACTTTTTATCTCGGTTTTCTTGATGTATGATTGACAAACAGGAATTGCATATGTTTAAGGCATACAACATGAGTTTTTGCTCAAAAATCAATATATTTTTATTTATTTATATATTTTTTTACTATTTTTGATATAGGTATACAGTGTGAATAGATCACCACCATATACTGATTAACACATCCATCATCTCAAAGACCTTTCTCTCTCTCTCTCTCTCTCTCTCTCTCTCTCTCTCTTTCTCTTTCTCTCTCATTCTTTCTTTGTGATGAAACACTTAAGATCTACCCTCTTAGCACATTTCAATATGCAAAGCAGCTGTATTAACTATAATCACCGTGCTGTACATTAGCTCTCTAGAACTGATTCATAGGGTATAAACTTTGTATTTTTTGGCAACACCCCCCTCGCCATTTTCCCCTCCATCCTGCCTCTGGCAGCCACCATTCTGTGTTCTGTGAAGGCACAGCAGTCTATTGGGAGTAGCAGAAATGGTTTCAAATGCCTAACAGTGAAATGTTCCAGGATATAATGTTGACTCGGAGAAAAATCTGCATATCATCCAACACTCATTCACTCATTCACCAAATATTTAGTAAGATCCTGCATTGTTCTAAGCCATGGGAGTCAATCCAGCAATAAGGGGAACAAACATAGTCTCTATAAACTTATATCCTAGCAAAACAAACAAACAAAAGGACAGGCATAAGAACAATAAAAAAGTAAACATAATAACATTTCAGGTGGTGAGGGTAGGCAGTGGGGCTGCTCTGTTGTATGGAGTGGACAAGAAGGGTCTCACAGGGAAGATGGCATTTGAGGTGAGAGCCCTGAAGGAGGTACCATGGATCACAGCAAAGTGTGTGCAGTAGGAGTGTGTGTGTGTGTGTGTGTGTGTGCGTGTGTGTGTGTGTGTGTGTGTGTGTGTGTGTGTGTTTAGAGTGTTCAAAGATAGCCTGGCATGGTGGTAGGAAATCTAATGAGGAGGAAAACAGGAGGTCATATTGGTGGGAGGGGCCAATTATGTAGGAAAATTGTTGTCAAATTTTGCTATACATTAAAACCACTTGCAGAACTTTAAAAAATATAATTGTTCAGACGCTCTGGAGTTGGGACCCAGTACTAACTTGTTTTTAAACGCTTCCAGATGATTCCACTGTGCAGCCAGGACTGAGAGGCATCAATGAGAACGGCTGCAGGCCATTGTCAGGAGATGTGATAGCTAATTATGTCTGTCGACTGGGCTGGGCCATGGTGCTCAGGTGTGTGGTCAAACAGAACTCTGGGTATTTTATGAGGGCTTTTTGGGTAGGAGTTACATTTAAAGTAGACTTTGAATAAAGCAGTTTGCCCTTCACTATGTGGGTGGGCCTCATTCAATCAGCTGAAGGCCTGACTAGGAAGATTGACCCAGCGGTTCTCAACCTGTGGGTCGCGACCCCTTTGGCGGTCGAATGACCCTTTCACAGGGGTCACCTAAGACCATCCTGCATATCAGATATTTACATTACGATTCATAACAGTAGCAACATTACAACTATGGAGTAGCAACGAAAACAATTTTATGGTTGGGTCACAATATGAGGAACTGTATTTAAAGGGCCAGAAGGTTGAGAACCACTGATTGACCTCTCTTGAGCAGATAGCTTTTTACCTTTGAATTGCAAAACTGGCTCTCCCTGAATCTCTAGCCTGCAGACTTGCCCACTCAGAAGATTTTGATCTTGTCATCCTCCATAATCAGATAAGCCAACCCCTTAAAACAGCCGTGGGGCAAACTAAGGCCCTCGGGCCGGTATCCAGCCCATTTGAAATGAATAAAACTAAAAAAAAAAAAGACCATACCCTTTTATGTAATGATGTTTACTTTGAATTTATATTAGTTCACACAAACACTCCATCCATGCTTTTGTTCCGGCCCTCCGGTCCAGTTTAAGAACCCATTGTGGCCCTGGAGTCAAAAAGTTTGCCCACCCCTGCCTTAAAAGAACCTCTTTGGACTAACTAATGAACTTGTTTGCATATATGCATAACAATGGGGTGGTGAGGCCTGGTGGAGGGGAGGATGGGAGAGGCTGGAAGAGGTTAATGGGGGGAAAAGGAGGACCCATGTAATACTTTCAATGATAATGATTAAAAGAAAAAGAATAAAATCAATTTTAAAAAATAAAAAATATATAAAAGAACCATCCTACTGGTTCTATTTCTCTGCAGAACCCTGATACAGGAGGGTTATAAGCAGAAAAGGAATGGGATCTGATTAACCTTTTAAATAAATCTCTGGCTGCTGTACTGAACTTAGACCACAAAGAAGGCGAGAGCCTACCTAGGGGCACATTGTAATAACCACAGAGAGGGAGCCAGTGGTGGCCTGTACCCTGTCAGTAGCAGGGGGGTGATCTGAGATTGCTGGATTCTGCATCATCTCTGAAGGTAGAGCCACCAGGATTTGCTGTTGGATGCATGACAGTTTTGCTGCGGTTTAGAGAGAGCTCAGGCTTCGTCAAACCACAGGTTAGGTTAGTCGCTTACTTTACATGATTCAGATCATGTGAGGCCAAACAGAAAAAGACTGTAAGTGTTAACAGACACATGCCGTTAACTGAAAGCCTGGTCCTTAGAGAATTCTGGCCTCAGCCAAACAATTCAAACATTTTCAAACATGTTGGAATAAGCAAGAAACAAAACAGGCTTTGACAGTTAATTTATTTCTAAACTATATGTATCTTCAGTGTAACTGAATCCAGCTGTTTCCCCGCCTTTGCTCCTCCCCTCGCCCATCTCGGTGACGAGGCACCGACAGGCTTAGAACGCGTGGAGTGGAGTGTTCGCAAGGCGGGACCAGACATTTTGTTATTCACAGGGACTCTGACCTCAGGAAGGCTGTTTTCTTCTATACATCATCACCCAGACACTCAAGTGCCGCTCTATTTGGCAAGGACCCACGTCTGGCGTGCACCAGGAAAGCCTTGGTCAAGGTCAGGAGCAAGCTCTTCCTGTCCCTGCCCTTGTCCCTGCTCCGGAGCAGCACTGCCCACACTCCTCGGGGCCAGGTGCCTGCCTGCTGGCTTCTGCCTCAGCGTCTTCATGCAGGTGTCCCCTCTGTGTGGTGGCCATTTCTCCCAACTGTTCACCTGGTTCAAGCCATTCATCTTTCCTATGGAGTCTCTGCCCAAGATGGGACATGTGGTGTCTCATTTAGCCTCCACTTAAGCAGTGGTTCTCAACCTTTTGTTGGCCACGCCCCACCTAAGCATCTCTAAAATCCTGGTGCCCTCCTCCCCCCCCCCCCCCCCCCCCCGGAAAAATGATTTTTTATTTTTAAAAAGGAACCACTTTTTCTGTGGAAGAAGTCAAAAAAGGGATAGAATTGGGCCAAAGAAAGGTCCAGAGGGGGATTTTCCTTTAGGGGAAAAAAAAAAAAAAAAAAAATTCTTTTAAGAACTTGGGGAAAAAACACAAAAAAATTTTTTAAATATTAGTAAGGGGAAAAAAAATAGGCAATAAAGTTTCTCATCATAAAAATTAAAAAAAAGAATTTTTTATAAAAATAATTTTTTTTAGGGGATGGGGGGGGGCCAAAAACTTAAAAAAATGTAAAAGGGCCCCTTATAAACTTGTTTTTCCTTCGCCCCGCCTGGAACTTAATGGCTCTTTTGTGGGGCCGTGCGTTCTTTTTGGAAGCAACTGATTAGGGTTTTTTTCATAATGGAGTTCCCTTTCAGAGGGACTGATTAAGCCCCCCTCGCCCCTTTTCTTGGTTTTGAACCACCCTTCGGAACCTATTTTTTACCCCCC
>NW_005871994.1:10150-30532 GCF_000147115.1 Myotis lucifugus
CACATCTGTATGCACCCTTAGAATGCCTATTTCTATCCTCTGGCTCAAAAGCTCCAGGACGACAGCCCCAAACCAGCCAGGTTCACTCCTGTATATCCAAACACCAGCATAGTACCTTGTATCCTTTGGTTAATAATTTTTGAAAAAAATTGCTATGTGCCTGGCACTGTGCTGGGCTCTGCGCATACACTAGTAAAGATTTGTTGACTGGCTGACTATTGTAATGAAATTGTGAACATATCAAAATTCTCAATAATTTTCCTAAAATAGGTCCCATTCTCAAATGTACAGTATCAACAAAAGGCATCATCATTATATCTCTCAATCTCCAAGCTAAACATACTACTTTATTTTTTGTATGAGGTACCATCAATCCCTACAAATTAGTTCTTGCAAATAGTCCTTATATTCATCTCTTATTTACTCCTGCTGATAACTAATGAATGGTCCTCACCATGCCTCAATTTACTAAAACAACTATTCCTATCCTTTCCCTTTCTCAGAGGCAAATATTATCAGGAATTTGGTGACATGCAGTCCACAATCCTATACTTTCATATATAAATATGTATATACACACATACATATACCACATTGTATATATATATTCTATATGTGCATGTATACATGTGTATATATAAGTATATAATATATGCACTCAGATATGAACACATGTATATATTTTTAAACATTTACATGAATAATATAATACTGTATGTAATATTCTGCAGCATGCGTTTTATTTGCTTTATTTTTATCTTATTAATATGAAATGAACATTTATGACTTAGTAATCAATATTTATAATTTAAAAATATTATACTTTTTTAAAATAAGGAGACTTGGAATTCCAGCTTCAAGATTGTAACCTAAAGACATTTTTTTTTTGCTTTCTTTTCCTCTTGGAAAGGTTTCAAAAACTAAGAAAGGAAACAAACCACAGATTCTATTGGATAAAGTGAGGTGACATGTATAACATATGTGACTGCAATATATGGAGCTGGCAAGCAGAGCAAGGAGGACACATGGCTTAACCAGTAGGAAAGAGGTAGGTTCCCCCATGGGGTAGAGAGGGAAGGGGCCAGCAGAGGTAGGTTGTCCCTATGGGATAGAGAGGGAAAGGGCCAGCAGAACTGAACTAAAACCTAGGACTTACCTAAGGTGGAAAGCTAACAGGAAACCTTCTGCTATAGGGTCATGTCCTCAGGGTGATGGAGTACTGGTAAACCTATGATCAGCCTCCACCCCACAAGCCTGGGACCACAAGCCAGCACTCTCATGGACTTGCTATTTAAATTAACATCATCTGGAGGGTTCCAAAAACTCCGAGCTGTGAACGTTATTTATAGTGTTGCTAAATTGGCAGATACCCTGAGTGCCTGGCAAAAGCAAATAAAAAATAAAAGCAATTGTTAACCCCAGGGAAAAAACAAAAAGCTGTACAAGAATTATTTGGTGGTAAAATATATCTACATAGTCATAATAATGAAAACACTGAATATGGATTTGACAAAAATGGAAATATAGTAATTATATTAGGAGGATGAGGGGAAGGTTAGAAGTGAGCTAAATAATAGGGAGTCAATGGTTAAGGTCTGAAATAGAAGAATAAAAAGAGAATTTCTATTATTTTTGTGAGATTAAATAATAATAGCAACAGTTAAGCTTGTAACCTTTTGAAGGAGTCGCTCTGGGGACTGGAGAAGTAAGAGTAAGATTGAGTTAAAAAAATATATCTGTGTGTGCCTTTTAACATTATTTGACTTTGGGTAGGTGGGTGGAAGAGATCAACCAAAGAAGTTGTATGCATATGTGCATAACCCATGGACACAGACAATAGGGTGGTGAGGACCTGGGGCAAGGGACTAGAAGAGGTCAATGGGGGGAAATATGTAATACTTTCAACAATAAATATTTTTTAAAATTTAAAAAATGACACTTTTTAAAAAGTATATATTTTAAAAATATATTTTTATTGATTTCAGAGAGGAAGGGAGAGGGAGAGAGAGATAGAAACATCAATGATGAGAGAGAATCATTGATAGGCTGCCTCCTGCATGCCCCCCACTGGGGATCAAGCCTGCAACCTGGGCATGTGCCCTTGACTGGAATCGAACCCAGGACCCTTCAGTCCGCAGGCTGACACTCTATCCACTGAGCTAAACCAGCCAGGGCAAAAAAAATGATACTCTTAACATAAATGGGATGGTAAAATAAATTACACAGATACATGCCAAGTAAGAACATTGTGATGTTAATACAAAAGTAGAATTCAAGGCAAAAAAATATTATATCAGATGAGTATTTTAAATTGAAATTATAGTCCACAAGGAACATATAACATCATGGATATTTTTGCCTTTCAAACACTATTAAAATAGATGAATCAAAAACTGTTTTAAATTGCAGGAACAATTGCTAGAAGCATAGTAACTCCTGAGGCATTAATCATTATAAAGTCAAATTGGAGGAACATGGGGGGAAAGAATTTAGAGAGAATTTGAATAATGCAATTAGTAATTTAATAAGCATGCTATTAAACAGAAACTGTATGAACTATGCATTCTGATTATGAATCTATACAACTAGAAATAAATAACTGAAACATAATAAATATTCTAGAATCACTCAAAGTTTTAGTGTACTATCCTAAGTAGCTCTTGGAAGAAAGGGAAACATCAATCCTTCAATTAAAGTATATTGAGAAAGCAGTGGTAATGTGAACACTACAAATTAAAGCTTATGGGGAATGGCTAACTGGATTGAAGAAAAATTCATATTTATTACTTTAATTTTCAGACAAATTGAAATAAAGACAAAATGTGTTAACTCAAGGAATTGGAAAAAATAAACAAGATAATTAAGAAAATGTAAGAAAAATGAAACAAAATTATAAAACATGTAAGTAACATAAAACAAAACTGAATAATTAGGATTCATAAATAATAGTAAAAAAAGTTTAGCTTGTCTAATACAAAATAAAAAGATCACTCAAAAACATAACTTTAGGCATCAGAAAGTATGTATAGTCACAGATATCAAATAGATAAAATACAATGAAAATAAATATAAAGCACAAAGTTAATAAATTTGAAAGCTTTAGGAAAATATAAATCAGAAATATTTAATGAGAAAATCTGAAATAAATATTTAATGAAGAGACAAAGTAAAAAAAATCAAGATATTACCAAAAATAAGTGTGTCAATTCTAGACACTTTTACAGATGAATTCTTTCAAACTTTCAAGGGACAGATAATCCCCAGAATGTAAAATCTGGTTCCCTTTCTATCACTTTCTGTGTTTTGAAAAATACCTCTGAACCTCAGTTTCTGAATTAATAAAGTTAAAGTAGTAATAATGAATATGCTAATTATAATAATGTAAGAAAAACTACACACACTTAAACATGCGAGACTTGATAAGAAACTACAGTAATGTCCCCAATTATAAAATAAATACAGAAAATTTCAATATCTTTACAATATAACAATTATATTTGAAAAATTTTACAGGGATAAAGTACCATTCATATGAGTAAACAGCAAACTAAAACTAAAATATAACCCACAACAAAAAAGTGGTACAAGAGGCACCAATTTACTGGGATACAAAATAATACTTGCATAAATAGAAATACATAGATTTAGGATTAGAGTTGACACCAATTGATTGCGGAAAATATAAGTACGTGAGCAGTCTGATGCTGAATTTATAAATTTTCTGTGGCATTTACTTGCACACTTTGAGTCATTTCTATGGAAGTCTTGGCCTAAATATTTTCCGTAATTTTCAACAAAGGGGAATATCTACATTCATACAATATTGTGGCTTATATTTAGTCTGCTACTGAACACTAATGAACAAATACGTTTCCTATGGTAAATTTTTATTATTCGTGGGTTTGCTTCTATATTCTGGAGCGATCTTTTCTTTTTCTCAAATGATGACTCACATAAATTAAATACTCGAGGATTCAAATGATTAGGTCACCCAGGAGGCATGAGGGACCTCCCAGGAGGCCAAAGCAAACAACCATCGCCACCACCAGTCTGGCATTTGGGGCAGAGAAAGGAGGATATGCGATTAGACATAACATATCTCTGAGAAAGCCGAGGGTGCACGTCAATTTCCAGAGAACCCATGTTTCTAAAAAAACCTATGACAGAAGCAAGTGCCAGACTGCAGCTGCTTCCTACGAAGAGTCCCCGTGTAGCTGCTGCTTTGTCATCTGGCAGGAACTGGAAATACTCTTCTACCCCAGCGTTTGGTCCAGTGATGGGGTTCCAAAGTGAGTTAGGACAGCGGGATCTGGGATTTTAAATATAACTCCCCACAGGCCACAACAGAACCAGGCCAAGCTGTGGGGGTGTGGACACACAGGGTGGGCAGATTCTAAGAACAGGCTAAAATGAATTTCACACACAAGTCCACCACTTGTGTGCCTTCTTTATTCCCATCTCAATTCATCTCCCTCTTATCTTTCAGCCATAGAGTTTTTCATGGTCTTTTCTAAGTTCATGTGATACCCATTGCAAGTTGTTTTCTAGGCCCTCTGATGATGCTCTCTTCATTACCACTACAACATGTATTGAGCACCGCCCAAGTTCAGGGAATGGAACAGAGGAGTCTGACGTAGTTTCTGTTACTGAAGTGCTTACAATCTTCTTTGGGTAATCCTGATTTAAAAGCTATATCCAAGTAGAGCAATATTGGCCAAAGGCTAAGTGATGGTGAAGATCACAGTGTTCTGGAGTAGAGAGAATGGTCGCTAGGGCTAAAGGCAGTGATATGGGGAGGGACAATTGGAGGTGCCAGGGTTTGATGGCTGGCTCGAACACTCATATGTTAGGGAGATGGTAACTGGAGTCCTGTCTTATTAGAGGCCAGGAAAAGACACCCCAAGCCCTACCCTCACTCCACACTCCCACCTGCCACAAACATCCACAAAACAGAACTCTGCTGGGGAGTGTGAGTCTTGAATTTAAGATGGTCAGGCTCCCACGGCACACCCTGGGCAGAGAGGCTGAAGAGGAGGTCAGAGCACACGGCAAAGCAGAGTTGTCTTGCCAGAGGGTCACAGAGCTCCCTTTCTGCACCATCTGGCCACAAGAAAAGAGAGAGAAAGGCCACAGCTTTCCACCTCCCTCTTCAGTAAGGGTTGAGACAGAGGAGGAAACTCTCTGGGAGTTTCTCTTCTCTCTCCGAGAGTAGGATTGCTGAAGTGGGCTTGAAACTATGCAACATGGGCACCTGACCCATTAAGTTCAGGAGCCGCCTTCCCCAGCAGTGTTCTGCTTTGGGGCATATTTGTGGCAGGTGGAGTGTGGGGTGAGGGTAGCGTTTGGGGTACTAGCCCATCCTCTAAGCAGTAGTTCATTACCCATTTGCTCAAAATGCAGGCTCTCATACCTGATGTCAAACCTCAGGCACCTCCATTGACCCCCTGCCCATCTCTCTTTCATTAACCTTCACTGACACAGAACACCCCGTCGTCTGCACAATGCACTCAGCCCTGGACTCATCTTGCTTTACCTTGAAATGGTTTTTAAAATCATAGTTACCCAATAAATAGGCTGGAGATAGCACTCTGTCCTGCCCCTTTACAGTTTCCTTGTCTTTGTCCAGGACATGGTAGGGTGGCATTTATAAAACCTCACCAGCTCAGCATCATTAATCACCAGAGAAATGCAAATCAAAACCATAATGAGCTATCACCTCACACCTGTGAGGATGGATAGCCCCAAAAATGCAAGGGATAACGCATGCTGGTGAGGATGTGGAGAAAATAAAACCCTGTGTACTGTGCGTGGGATTATAAACTGGTGCAGCCACTATGGCAAACATCATGGAGTTCCTCTAAAAATTAAGAACAGAACTACTATATGATCCCACAATTCCACTTCTGGGTATATAGTTGAAGGAAACAAAATCACTATGTTGAAGAGATATCTGAACTCCCCTGTTCACTGCAGCATTATTTACAATAGCCATGACATGAAAACAACCTAAGTGTCCAGCAACAGATGAATGGATTCAGAAAACTATATAACATATATATATATATATATATATATATATATATATATATATATATATGAATATTATTCAGCTATAGAAAGGAGGAAACCCTGCCATTTGCAACAACATAGATGCACCTGAGAGCATTATGGTCAGTTAAATGTCAGACAGATGAAGACAAATATTGTATGATCTCACATATACGTAGAATCTAAAAAACAAAACAAAACCAAAAACCCAAACAATCCCCCAGAAAAAAAATCAGATTTGTTGTTTCCAGAGGTGGAGTGTGTGTGTGTGTGCATGTGTGTGTGCGTGTGTGTGTGTGTGTGTGTGTGTGTGTGTAGGTACAAATTTCCAGTTATAAAGATAAATAAAGAATGGAAGAAAACCCAAAACCCAAAATACTTTACCTAGGGTGGGAGCTGGGTCATCACATGGCAGGAAGAATTTGAGGTAGATGTGGCAGGTTGAAGGGAAGTTCTGGAATTTGAATTGGCCTGGAGAGAATGATCTAGAAAGGGAGAGTAATGTTGGTGTTCACTTGCAGAAGAGAAACTGTGGCTTTCTCAGAAAGCCTTGAGTAGTCCACTTTGTTGGGCAGTGTAGACTATGAGCAGCAGACCTGTGAAAAGGCCAACCAGAGTGTCCAGCTGGGAGGTTCATTAAGCCAACACACAATAATACATTGAGTCATATTCTGATCCTCTAACATCCTCCTTGACTTGCTACTCAAAGTGTAGCACATGAACCAGGAGCTAAATTTTGTTAAAATGAGGAGTCAACCTCATTTTACAGATTCAACCTCAGACCTGTTGAATCGGTATTTTCACAAGATCCCGGGTAACTTGTGCACATGAAATCTTGGCAACCACTGTCCTGTGGCACAGCTTATTCAAAGCCCAAGCCTCCCTTAAAGTTTTAAACAGGACCAGATGGCTTTGAAGCATAGCTAATGACTTGGTTTCCCGTCATTGCCTGGAACCTTCATTTCTCCAGCAGTTCCCACCCATGGAGATGGTGCATCAGAAATTCTCACTTCAGAATAGGAGGAGGAACCAAGATAGCAGCATAAGGTATACACTTGTATGTGCTGCCTCCCATAACCACACCAAAACTACAACTAAAAGACAAAATGGCTATCATCCAGAACCACAGGAAAGCTGGCTGAGTGGAAGTTCTATAACTAGAAGGAAAGAAAAAAGTGCATTGAGACTGGATAGGAGGTGTGGAGGCACCAAGAGCAGAGGTACGGAGGCATGTGAAATGGGCTGGCAACTGGGTGCACTGTTTTTTCAATTGGAAGGGAGATACAAGCTCCCGATTGCTCTGAACTCCAGTTTCCGGTGAGACTCTGGGGACCCAGACTCCTATGGGGAGAAACTGGACTGTCTGGCATTGGGTCGGAAAGCGAGGGTGGCTTTCCCACAGAAGTGCTTGCAGGGATCATTGTTACTGCGTAGGGGTGCGGGACACGGGGATGCGGGGACGCAGGGAAACGGGGACGGGGAGACCCGAACACCCGGAGACGCAAAGACTGCTGACTGACAGCCATTGCTGTTAGCTCCACCCTGGTGAGTCCCTGAGACCCTGCCCCTCCCAATTTACAACCCCACCCAAGCTGTGCACAGCGGCTTATGTTTATGAATGGCCTGTCCTTTTGCAGCCTAACCTAACAAAATGCAGCTGGGTCAGAGAGCTCCAAAACTTCCAAATCCCAAACAAAGAAGATAAATCTGTAGATCTCACTGTAGCTCCTACTGAGTGGCCTCAGGCAGTGGCTGATTTTGCACCTCTTTGGAGATCCAGGAGCCAGTGTACCCAGTGGTCAGATATCAGATTTCAACTCCTCACATCTATAAGTGACACACTCAAGAGGCAGACTCAGTGAGCACCAAAGCCCTACTGAAGCAAGTCCTGCCCCATAAGGGTGTCTCCAGCACAGCAGTTCTTCCACTATAGACAGCAGGGCCTCACAGCCAATTGGCCTGGAGGTCAATTCCTCCCAGTGATACCAACAGCAATCAAGGCTTAACTACAACAAGACTGTGCACCCAGCCCACAAAGGGGTGCACCAAGAGTGTCCACCTCAGGTGATTGGGGAGGCTGAGCCACTTGGCCCAATAGGACACCTAGCACACAAAGCCACTCTATCAACACAGGGAAGCAGCCAAAATTCAGAGACAAAGAAACATGTCACGAATGAAAGAAATGGAGGAAAGCAAACTACTGGACATAGAGTTCAAAACCACAGTTATAAGTTTACTCAAGAATCTTCTACAAACCTCCTAGGAACTTAGTGAGACCTTCAAGGATCTTAATGAGAATGCCAAAAAAGTGGAAAAGGACCAATCAGAAATTAAGCATACACTGTCTGAAATAAAGAATAATATATAGAAATTCAACAGTAGACTAGAGGATCCCAAGAATCAAATCAAAGGTTTGAAATATGAGGAAGCAAGAAACACCCATCTGGAAAAGCAAAAAGAAAAAATATCCAAAAATATGAAGATAGTGTAAGGAACCTCTGGGACAACTTCAAGCATACCAACATCCGAATTATGGGGGTGCCAGAAGATAAGAGACAGCAAGATATTGAAAACCTGTTAGAAGAAATAATGACAGAAAACTTCCCCTACATGATGAAAGAAATAGACTTACAGGTCCAGGAATCACAGAGAACCCCAAACAAGAGGAATCCAAAGAGGACCACACCAAGACACATCATAATTAAAATGCCAAGAGCAAAAGACAAAGAGAGAATATTAAAAGCAGCAAGAGAAAAACAGTTAGTTACCTACAAGGGAGTACCCATACGACTGTCAGCTGATTTCTCAACAGAAACTATGCAGGCCAGAAGGGAGTGGCAAGAAATATTCAAAGTGATGAATAGCAAGAACCTACAACCAAGTATACTCTACCCAGGAAAGCTATTATTTAGAATTGAAGGTCAGAAAAAGAGCTTCACAGAAAGGTCAGAAAAAGCTAAAGGAGTTCATCACCACCAAAACAGGATTATATAAAATGCTGAAGGGCATTCTTTAAGAAGAGGAAGAAGAAGAAAAAGGTAAATATAAAAATTATGAACAACAAAGTGACAACAAATACATATCTATCAACAAGTGAATCAAAAAATTAAGTCAATAAAAAAATCTGATGTACAGAATAAACTGGTGAATATAATAGAAGCAGCGGCATAGAAAGGAAGTGGACTGACAATTCTTGGGTGGAAGGGGTTGTGAGGGGTGCAGGAAGAGATTGGACAAAAATCTTACACCTATGGATGAGGACAGTGGCGGGCGGTAAGGATATGGGGTGGGGTGGGAACCAGGTAGAAGGGAGCTATGGGGGGGAAAAAGAGGAACGTCTGTAATAATCTGAACAATAAAGATTTATTAAAAAAAGAAAGAAATTCTCGCTTCAATGAGCAAGGAACAGCCAAACCTGGATATTAACATGAACTTTGTGGGTGCCACCCTCCAGCGCTCCTCAGACTCTGATGCTGGTCCCCAAAGACTAGGCCCTAGTGACTCACTAGGGTATGATATGCCCTGGGCTAGAAGGACCACTGATCCTCGCCAAGTACAAGATTCTGGAAAGGTCAGGGAGCTCAAAGATATGAATATTTCCCGTATGAAAAACTTCTGAGTTTCTTGTATTGGTCTTTCACTTGCCCCGGCCCTGCTTTAACTGGACATTTATCATAGTTAAAGTATAAATAATACCATCAGCCTTCCAAGCAGTGATAAAATTAGCAGTGTAAACAAAGCGAGCAAGTGACCTTGGTCAGACCCCTCGCTGATGCTGACCCAACACCTAAGCCAGGTCCAGTCTGAGCAGGGCAGAGGGCCCTGCGGAGGAGAGAGACCCCTTGTTTCTTTCCCGAGAACCATCCAGTGCAAAGGCCTGCTGACTACTGGGCTCTGCGTGGCTAGGGCTTCAGCTCAGCTCTGTGCCAAACTGTCATGGTTAGTTTTCTCCATGAGGAAAGTTTCTTCCAACTTCAGATTTTCTTGCTGTTAATATTTAGGCTTCCCAAGACAGGAGCCCTCTCTCAGAGCTACGGGAGGCAAAATGCAGAGCGGGAAGCCAGCCACGGTGTCCACTTCGTTCTTCGTGAAGATGGGTCCTTAGTGGGTGAACAGAAACCGTGTCCATGGGCTTGAGGCAGATACTAATGCGGACCCCCGCATTTTGCAGTGGCCTGCTTAACTTCAGGGCCACAGCGAGCCTCCTTCTGACCTGATGGTTGGTGTTACTGACTTGGACCCCTGTGGCTAGGCTCCCTCTTCCCTGGATTTCCTCTCCTGATTGTTCATTTCTTGACAGCATTGCACTTCTTTTTGTCTTGTTTGTAGGAAAAGTCCACTATCCTCCAAGGACCTGGCTTCTCTCCCTAGTTTTAATGTAGTGATGGAGGGAAATGCTCTTTCTTTCTTTTTTTTTAAAAAAAAAAACATATTTTATTGATTTTTTACAGAGAGAAAGGGAGAGGGATAGAGAGTTAGAAACATCGACCAGCTGCCTCCTGCACACCCCCCACTGGGGATGTGCCCACAACCAAGGTACATGCCCTTGACCAGAATCGAACCTGGGACCCTTGAGTCCGCAGGCTGACGCTCTATCCACTGAGCCAAACCGGTTAGGGTGGGAAATTATCCTTCCATGCTCTTTCTAGCTCCTCTCAGGAGGAGGCAATTTTGATCTGCCTGTCAGATCACAAGTATTAGATTGGGGGCCATGTGTTAAAAGGCCCAGTTTGCAGGTGAGAGCATGTGTGTGCATGTGTGTGTATGTGAGTGTGTGCATGTGTGTGTGTGTGTGTGTGTGTATGTTACTTCCTCCTCCTAGGCAGCTGAAGCAGTAAGCTCTTTGCACACTCATCACCCACATGACAAGTGTGCAGCGAGCTTACGCTGCAAACAGGAAGAAGAAAAAGGTAAATATAAAAATTATATTTTTATAATAACAAACTAGCACCGTTATTAGTGGCAAACAGAGCAACTCTGCAGCCTTCCCCAGCGGCCTGGGCTCTCTCTGGCTCTATCTCCTCTTGCCCTCCATGGAAGTTAGTCCAGAATCACACTCAGCTGGCACAGAAGGGAGCTCAGCGCTGGAAGGGAAGCTCACAAGCCCATGGCCACTGCTCCCCACATGTATTCCTTTCTCAGGAAGCTTCCGAGGAAGGCAGGCTCTGGTAGGTCTCCTGGTCCAATTCCATCAGTTAGCACCTGAATCCCAGGTTAGCCCTCACCATCGACAGAGTTCTAGCCCCATGTCATCTTGCAAATCACACACTCTCCAGATCACAGGTAGCTCCGCTATAACACGGGGATCATTCAAATAAAATAACATTGGCAAATGCCTGGCAAATTTTTAAAATGTATACAAAAGGCAATTTTTATTGTCTTTCTCTTCAGGTTTGGTGTGGTTTCTTGATGAAATAGACACAATGAGTCATTATAGGATGGTTGATTGAACAAACAGATAAGACTTTTTTCTTACATATAATTGATAAATCAATATATCTATTGTGAGTTGATGTGATATTTTTGCAATGGGGTATAATGGAGTTGAAATACTCTGATGGGATGGACAGTGTACTCGTCAATTGTAAATTGGCTCTGAGGACATATATTAGGTCCTATCATCTAAGCAGTCCATTTGTTGAGTCGGTGTTCTTGAGAGGGCTCCCTTAATTAAACCGGTATGATTTTACTAACATCATTTCTCTAAATAAATGTTGATTGATTTTTACACTGGATTTGGTTACTAAGGTCTGGACCTCTGTAAACATAGTCTCAATGTGGAAAAAGTGGGTAAAGACACTTATGTACCCTTTCCACACCAGAGAAAAATCTAGCTCTTTTGTTTAATCTATTGCACCCCAAATTGCAGGGAACCAGACACTGACAAGAAGAACAATCCCCTGATAAAAACTGTCAAGGAGCCCAGCCAGCATGGCTCAGTGGTTGAGTGTCAATCTATGAACCAGGAGGTCATGGTTCCATTCCTGGTCAGGGCACATACCTGGGTTTCGGACTTAGTCTCCAGTAAGGGGCATGTAGGAGGCAGCCAATCAATGATTCTCTCTCATCATTAATGTTTCTATCTCTCCCCTCTCTATTCTCTCTGAAATCAATGAAAATACATTAAAGAAAACTGTCAAGGAACCTTTTGTACCGGCCAGCTCATTCCAATCTCCGCTCGCACCACTGACCACTACGTGAGGTCGGATAAGTGCATCCTCTCCCTGGGAGCCCTGACGTCCACGTGCATGATGTTAGAAGTCAAACCTGGGTGTAGGCCTTCTCCTTCTAACCCCACTGCTTCTCTTCTGACTACAAGCATAGTTATATCTCTTGTTCATGGAAACAAAAACAAATCTAACAAAACAAAATAACTTTTCTCTTATCCTATTATCTTACTGTAGTCACACTGCTTTTCTTCCTTTCCTTTTTATGCCATGTATATGCAGAGTACATTATCAGATCCAATTCTTAGCCAAAGATTTTCTCCCTTATCCCTTTTGTCTGGACTACCCTGCCCAAATTACTTCCTGAAAGTGACCCCATAGCCACTTAGCTAATATCTATTTTGTAGAACTCAACTTCCTTGACCTCTTTGCAGCATTTGACTCCGTTACATGTTAAGTTGTATTAACCATGTCTTTTCACTTTCTCCTTTGATGCTTTCATATCTTCAGGCTTTGCTAACCCTGACCCTAGAGGGACTACCCCTGGAAGGGCTGGCCAATTCCTAGAGATAGTAACCAACTTGCCCTCAGAGGCACCTTTTAAATACAATCCCCCACCTCTTCTATCAGGCTCACACTCAGGGCCACTGTCCACTGCCCTAATCACCCCAGGTACATCTGGAGGCCTCCCCTGAGGCCCAGAGACTGCAGAAATGATCCAGACTAGCCAAGCTAATCCTGCTCCCCCTACCTCACATGCTCCTTCCCACACACAATAAAAGCTCTTGCCCACAGCCCCTCTTCCCCGCCGCCCCCCCACCCCCCCCACTGACAGACCCTGGTACTTCCCATGCAGCGGTGCCTCCTGTTTCCAGGGATCTGTGAGTATAAACACATTTTCCTTCTTGGAAGTCGTTTTCATGTCTGTCTTACCATAACCTAACAAAACAAAGCCCAGGTACCCTTAAAACCCATACTCTTTTTTGAAAGTCATTTCCCTTGCACTTGGAACAGCTCTCTGGTCTTTGCTTCTCTTATTTTGCTTCATTCTATTTTTACTTCTGATTTGCTTACAGATGCTCTGGAATCAGGGTCCTACTTACCAGCTAAGGGATTTCTTTTTTAAAAAATATATATTTTATTGATTTTTACAGAGAGGAAGGGAGAGGGATAGAGAGTTAGAAACATCGATGAGAGAGAAACATCGATCAGCTGCCTCCTGCACACTCCCTACTGGGGATGTGCCCGCAACTAAGGTACATGCCCTTGACCGGAATTGAACTTGGGACCCTTGAGTCCGCAGGCCAACGTTCTATCCGCTGAGCCAAACCGGTTAGGGCAAGGGATTTCTAATTGTGAGATGAGGTGGATGGTACATTTAAAATGGTTTTGTTGTTGTTTTTTCTAATGGGAAGGGGGAGAAAGGATTTAGAAAAGACAAGGGTTAGAATAAACTCCCATAACCATACATCGAACATACTCAACCTATAAGATAAAGTTAAAAAGCATCTTTATTTTATCTCCCACAATCCCTCTAAAATCACCATTGCCATTGCCAGTATTTAAATGAGCAGTTCCATGCCATAACCCACACCCTTAACTTGACTTAGCATTGCATCCTGTTGCTCTCCCTAGCAGGACTAGCCACCTGCTGCCTAGGAGGAGGTAGAGTCAGCTTTAAAAAAACACCTGGTTCATCTCAACAATCATCTTACTAACTTCAGCTCAAATACCTTGCAGGCTGGGCTGCAGGAAGAGAAAGTGAAAATAAATACTCAAGTTTCTTACATGACGAATACCATCACAAGATGGCTTTGCTCTCTGTGTACCCGACAAGGACAAAGCTGGCTCTTCCTCCGGAGGGGGCTCCTGTACGCTCTCCAGAGACTGCTCCTCAGCCCTCCGACTCCAAGGCCTGGGCATCTCTTTTGGCTGCGGCTCCATGGTCAGCCCCTACATTTGAGTGTCCACTCTGAACAAAACTTTCTCTGTTGGACTCCGTTACACTTTTAAGAAGTCCTCTAGGATGGGATTTAAAATAGCTCTAGGAGGACATTGCTATTTACAATCTACATCCGGTCCCCTCCTGTGGACAGGAACGCAGTCACTTCCCAGACACACGGGCTGTATCACTTCTGTAAGTCCTTCTTCCCACCTGCAGGAAACACACCTCCAGTGCTCTGAGTGGTCTCATTTGAGTCCCTCTCACCAAGCTTGGGTTTGAAGGAAGCACCCTTCCCCTGCCCCATTGGTGGGCAATGGGATTCTACCCAGCAACTTCTCTTTCCCAGGGAATCTTTTCCCTTCTCTTTGAAACAGAGCTTTGGAAATTCTGTCCCTAGAGTTTGCCTTTGGACCCTTTATCCCTCCAAGTCTCATTATCAAAACTTCCATTCTAACATCACAGAAGTTATTTTTAAGAATGAAAGAAAAATGAGAATTCTTAATATACCTATGTTTTAAATGATCTTCTTTTATAAATTATGTCACTGTTATCTAAAATTACATATGCAAGGTGGGTAGGTAGTATGTTTCTTCTTACAAATGTATTGTAAAGGCAAATCAGGTTATCCTTTAGGGCATTTAGTTTTCTATGCCTGTGCAAAATCTTTCTGTTTGGAAAAGGCCATGATCCAGATAGTGATTCTCAAACCTGGCAGCACATCAATATAATCTGAGGAACTTATTTAAAATTCAGATGTCAGAATCTCTTCCAGACCCACTAAATCAGTCTCAGCCCATCAGCATTGTTGTCAGCCTCACCTGTGGTTCTCTTGCATAACTAGGTTCACAGGCCTCCTGGTTAGCTAGTCAGAAATGCCAATGTCACCTCAAAGGATATAAACGGCCTCTGATGGGCAAGTCATGCAAATTCAAACTTACAAAACAAAACAAAGCAAAATTACTCCCTGTAATTCCATTGGTAGCAAATTCCAATGGAGTTTTATTTTTATTTAGTTGTCATGAGGGCTATTCTTCCTTAGTTTACTCTGCTTCTGAAGGGTGAAACCACCTCCAGGTTGACCAGTTAGCTCCTTGTTGAATCCGTTGTTATGGAATGTCCCTGTTTAACAGAGTTGCTAGGAAAGCCTGAGTCATAACCTTCAACCCCATGGTTTCTATGTTCCAAGGCTAAGTCTGTTATTAACCAGTTTATCCACTTGCTCTTTACCAGGCTTGACTACTCGGGTCTCTGCTGCCAATTCTCTTGTTTTGTGTCTTGGTAGCCTTGGGGATTTTAAACATTTCACCCCTTTCTCTTTCTCCTTAATCAGAGAACTGGAGTTCTCCATGGTTCCCTTCAGTAACCTCTGGGTATGAAAAATGATATCTAAAGTTCATGACCTTTGAAATGTTTTCCTGATCGGCTATTTTGATTTTGTCTTTAACGGATGGCAAGAAGTTCCCTGTTCTAATTCACAGTCTCAGCTCTGATGCTGGGAATTCTTTAAAGGTCGCCTAAGAGAAGGAGGTGGCGATGGCTAAGGCAGAACACACATCTGGAGGTGAGAATTTATACCTCACCATCATAATCCCTGTAATCTAGACAATTAAAACAATTCTAACTCTTCCCTCTGCTCTGATCTTCTTCCCCAGCCTTCACCTCCTTTTACTTTTTTTATTGACAGTGACTACAGTCACTCTTGTAGATTTTCGCAGCCTAATTCTCCCCTACTCCCCACCCCAACAGCCATATCACTAAGTGCCTGTACAACCAGCTGTTGAAGTCTACTTCTGGTTATGACTTCCATTTCTCCCACTAAAATTTCCCATTTTGTCATGATTCTCCAAATATGCATTCCCTGAATTGGGGAAAGAAAAGGGAACTTATTTGTTGAGCTGCTACTATGTTTCAGGTACTATGACCAATGTATAGCATTCATGCCTCTCAGTAGTCCTTTAGCACAGCAGTCACCAACTGGTGGTCTGTGGACCACTGGTGATCCGTGAGGTTCAAAAAGTTGGTAACCACTGCTTTAAAATACTTACTTGCAGCCCTATTTTAAATATAGGAAAATAAATGCTTTAAATAAATAAATGCTTTAAAAAATCTTGTCTGATGTCACGTAACTAATAAGAATCAATGTCACTTTTCCATGAAATCTCTTTCAATTTTCTCATAGTTTATTGCTTTCAATTTTTTATTCATAAATATTTATTTATTAGTATTTGTCGAGAATGTACCACCTGCCAGACACTGTGGTAGGTCATTGGCAGGAACAGGACAGAACATATTCTTGTGTTCAAGGAGCTTACATTCTCATGGGCAGATAGATAATAAACCAGTAAACAAATGACTAAGAAAATTAGTGGGATAGGTCCTGTAGGGGCAATAAATAAGTTAATAGCAAGTGATAGTATCTGGAAGGAGCTTGCTTAAGATACAGAGAATCAGAAAAGACCTCTCTAAGGAGATGATATTTGAACTGTGACTTGGAAAATGAGAAAGAGTTAAATAAGTAAAGTGCCATATAACTCCAAACAGAGAGAAGTTAAGTGCAAGTGTCCTGGGGCAGAAAATAGTTTGATATGTTTGAGGGATACCTTTGTTGGAGTAGGTTAGGTTGACAAGATAGGTTAGCACCAGATCATGTTAAATCATGGATACTTTGGATTTTATTCCAAAAGCAATATAAATCTCTTGAAGGATTTTAAAAATGGCTTTATTGAGGTATAATTAACATGCAACAAACTGAACATATGCAAAGTGTATGGTGATAAATTTTGAAATACTTATACACCATGAAAGTATCATCATGCTCAACATAATAAATATATTCATCAAACACCACTCAGAACAATTCCTGACTGCAACCTCAGGCAACCACTGCTTTCCTTTGACTATAAATTAGTTTGCACTTTCTAGCATTTTATGTAAATATGATTGATCACTTGGGTCTTTACAGAATGTACTTTTGTGTGCATGTGTGGCTTATGGGTTTTTCATAAATATCTTTTATCAGGTTAAGGAAGTTCCTTTCTATTCTTATTTTCTTTTTTTAATATATTTTTATTGATTTCAGGAAGGAAGGAAGAGGGAGAGAGGGAGAGAGAGAGAGAGAGAGAGAGAGAGAGAGAGAAAGAGAGAGAGAAACATCAATGATGAGAATTATTGAACGGCTGCTTGCTGCACACCCCCTACTGGAGATCAAGCCTGCAACCCGGGCATGTGCCCTTGGTCAGAATTGAACCTGGGACTCTTCAGTCCACAGGCCAATGCTCTATCCACTGAGCCAAACTGGCTAGGGCTATTCTTATTTTCTGATAGTTTTGTTTTTAAATTGTGAATGGGTGCTATATTTTGTCAAATGTTTATTCTCAATCTTTTTTTTGTTGTTGTTAATCCTGACCTGAGGATATTTTCCCATTGATTTTTAGAGCGTGGAAGAGAGGGGAAGAAACACAGAGAGAAAAACATCAATGTGAGAGAGACACATCAATTGGTTGCCTCCCACACATGCCTTGACCAGGGCCAGGATGGAGTCTGCAACCAAGGTATGTGCCCTCGATCAGAATTGAACCCAGTACCCTTCAGTCGCTCTATCCACTGGTCTATCCACTGGCTAGGCCTGTTCTCAATTTTTGAGATGATCTTTTTTTAAAAAAAATTATTGTTGACAGTATTATATATGCCCCCCATTTTTCCCCCTTTGCCTCCTTCCACCCAGGCCCCGCCCCACCCCAGGCTTTCCCCACACTATTGTCTGTGGCCATGGGTTATGCTTATATGCATATTTGTTCTTTGGTTAACCTCTTCCCGTCCCCTCCACCCCTTCCCCCTCTGAGATCTGTCAGTCTGTTCCTTGTATCTATGCCTCTGGACCTATTTTGTTTGTCAGTTTATTTTGTTCATCAGATTCCACATATAAGTGAGATCGTGAGATATTTGTCTTTATCTGACTGGCATATTTCACTTAACACAATACTCTTCAGGTCCCTCCATGCTGTCACAAAGGGTAAGAGCTCCTTCTTTTTTTTTTTTTTACAGCAGCATAGTATTCCATTGTATAAATTATGTTAAAAAACAACTTAATAGATTGTTTTAAAGGTTAAGCCAAAATGACATTCCTGGTATAATCCCTACTTGGTCATTATTTATTATCCTTTTTTATAGTTTTGGATTAAATATGCAAAGATTTTGTTTAGAAAACATGCATCTATGTCATTTTCTTTTCTTGTACTATCCTTTTTTGGATTTGAGACCAGAGTTATGCTGGCCTTATAAAATGTCTTGGAACACATTCCTTCTCTTTAATTTTCTTTAAGAGTTTGTTCAAATGGGTGTTATTTCTTCCTAATGTTTTGTAGAGTTCACTGGAAAAGCAACCTGTAACTGGAGTTTCCTTTGTTAGAAGTTTTAAACTACAAATTCAAATTTTAAAAATAGATATAGGCTTATCTGCTCTGGCTATGTCTCTCTTCTTGAGTAAGTGTTGGTCTTATGTTTTTTAAGGAATTTGTCCATTTCTTTAAGTTATCAAATTTATTGACATAATGTTGTTCATAAAAATATAAATCATTTTAATATCTGTAGATTCTGTAGTGATGTCATACCTCTCATCCCTAACATCCTATATAATAAAGAGGTAATATGCAAATTGACTATCACACCCTTGCACAAGATGGCCACTCCCATGTGGTCACAAGATGGCCACCACAAGATGGCTGGCAGGGGAGGGCAGTTGGGGTGATCGGGCCAGCAGGGGAGCAGTTAGACATCGATCAGGTTGACAGGGGAGTGGTAAGGGTGTGATCAGGCTGGCAGGCAGAAGGGAGGCTGGCAGGCAGAAGCAGTTAGGGGCAATCAGACAGGCAGGCAGGCGAATGGTTGGGACCCAGTAGTCCTGGATTGTGAGAGGGATCCCAGATTGGAGAGGGTGCAGGCTGGGCTGAGGGACCCTTTCCTCCCCCCCCCCCCAGTGCACGAATTTCATACACTGGGCCTCTAGTTGTTAATGTTTACTTCTCTTTCCACTCTATCCTCCATGCAAGTGGTTAGAGGCTTATCAAATGTATTGATCTTTACAAATAACTAGTTTTTGGTCTCATTTTCTCTATGTGTTTCCTGTTTTATATTTAATTGGTTTTTGCTTTTATGTATTATTATTTCTCCATTCTATTATTTTGAGTTAATGTTGCTTTTTTCTCTAGGGTTTTTTAGGGGAGAGGTTGTTTGTTTTTAAAGAGGAAGCGGTGGCCAAAGATATGAGAGCATCTTCAGCCTTTTCTCACTCTGACTGTGGGAAGAGAAATTACTCCCAGTCTTGGGTGACCTCTGAGGGATTATTCTCTCTAATCCTTTTCCCCATGTCCCAGCTCATTTCTCAGGCATACTCACTGAGCAGCACTCAGCTCACGCGGGACCCTCTGAAGATCTCTGGCGCTCTCTCTGTGAAACCCTCTTTCCCCCGTGCTCTCCCTTCAACCTGGTGCCCTTGGCCTCCGGGGCTCCTAGTACTGCCCCCTCAGCTCCGCAAGACCAGCCAGCTTTGCTTCCCTTCCCTGCACCATGGCCTGGGCATTCTCTTCAGGCACAAGCTAGGGATTGTCCTAGGGCTTCACTTGTTTCTTGTCTCTCAAGTCTCACTCTCCTTCATCATCTGATATCGGGGGTTACGAAAATCATGGCTTTATATGTTTTGTCCTATTTTTTTAGTCATTTTATGTAGAAGGGTAAATCTAGTCCTTGTTTTTTCATGTCTATCAGAAATGGAAGTCTCATCCCTTTGAAGGATTTAAAGTAGAGGAAGACATTATACCAGTTGAGGTTTAAATGATCATACAGCCTGCAGTGTGGAAAACAGACTAGAAGTAGGAAAAATGCAGGCAAGAAAGGATGCTATTGAAGCTAGTTTTTTTCATGGCACAGGGAGACAGAGGACAGGTCCAGATGCTTTTGGAGATGGAATCAGCAGGGCCTGGATGTGGAGAAGGGAGGAAAAGGAAGGGTGAAGGCTGCCTCCAGGCCTTTTTCCTGGAGCAACTGGGCAGAAGGGAAGGCCTGGGGTGGGGGCAAGGGTGCTGTGGGAAGGCTGAGTCAAGAGTTACTATCTGTACACGAGCCTGAGATGCCTTTAATCATCCAGGCGCAGCTGGTAATATTGTCAGAGGGCTATGAGGATGTGGAACTCTGTGGAAAGGTCAGGGCTGGGGACAGAAGAAGAGT
>NW_005871994.1:30912-56246 GCF_000147115.1 Myotis lucifugus
TCTGGGTGGACCTGGGTGAGCAGGACGGGATCTGGGTGGACCTGGTGAGCAGGACGGGGCTCTGGGTGGACCTGGTGAGCAGGACGGGCTCTGGGTGGACCTGGTGAGCAGGACGGGCTCTGGGTGGACCTGGTGAGCAGGACGGGCTCTGGGTGGACCTGGTGAGCAGGACGGGGCTCTGGGTGGACCTGGTGAGCAGGATGAGGGCTCAGTGGACCTGGTGAGCAGGACTGGCGGGCACCCTCTGGCTTCCCCCTGTGGACCCTGCAAGGAGACAAAACAATGAGTTTAAGCTGGGCTTCCTCGTGGAGGTTGCTGTTCTTTCAGCCTTTTGTCTGTTTTCAAGCAGATCAAAGCACGGCTTGTGAAAAGTCTTGGCCCCGGATTAGAATTTAAGATGCACAAAGGTCAAGAGTGGACATTAGTAAAAAATCATGTTGGCCCTTTGGAACGGGAGAGGCACTCTCGGGGTCGACAGAGGCCAGGTGTGTCCCTGCCAGCCCCAGGGACATGAAGGTGTCCTCCCCGGGGAGTCAGGCTAAGTGTCTCGACAGCTTCGCATCTGCCCCTGCCAGGCCGGAGCCAGACCTCCCTCTCCTGACTTACAGGACTGGCAAGGCCGGTGACAGGAGCCTGGCCCGGGAGCCTGGCCGAAGTCCTGGCCGAGCAGAAGCCGAACGCAGCGCTGCAAAGCGAGGCCGGCCTCCGGCTCACCGCCATCCAGCCCCAGGCTTCCCCCGGGCTCTGGGCTGCGCTCCACACTCCGCAGTGAGCAGACCCCGAGGGGTTTAACTGTCCACTTGAAACTACAATACAGCTTATTTTGGTTAAAACCTGAAATGAGTCTGAGTTTGAATTTTTCAGCCTGGTGGCTTTGTGTAAACAGTTTACTTAACATCGTTTTTGGCTCTTTTTCAATAAACCACCATGATAATCCCATTCACAGACAAAACAGATCACAGATTAGCAGACAGGCCGCTGTAAACCAGCGCATTACCTGCTCTCTGTGGGAAATGTAAAGGTCGGTTTTTAAGGAAGGACTCGTCCACCTCTTGTTTTTGTAGCTGAAAACAGTTCTTTGGACTTGTATGGAGAAGAGAAACATGACATTGTTTAGCTTCTTTTTATACCACGAAAATAGATTTTAATTAAGCGCATGAAGTGTGCTGGGCCGGGCGCTGCTGTTTTCCAGGGAAGGCATGCTGGCTTTATTCAAATTGGAAGAGACCCCAGGAGAATGCCAGAATCACCTATTGCTTACATTTCATTTTAATGTGCTCAAGTTCAATAAAAGTTTATCATCTCCATTAAACCAGTACCTATTGGAACTGATTTAATCTCGTTAGCACAAAGAACCACATGAAAGAAATCAAGTCTCGGGACAAGATTGTGCACAGCACAGTGTGGGGTATAAATCACACACGAGAAATGAAGCAGCTCCCCAGACAGAGCGCCTCCCCTGCTCTGGTGTGCGAGTGTGCGTGCACGTGCCTGCCTCTGTGCATGGTATGTGTGCATGCATATATGTGTGTATGTGTGTATGTGTGTACACACACCCTCTGTGCAGGGTCTGGCCGCCTGCCACAGTGCAGCACGCCTGGGAGGCTGCCAAGCTCGGGAGTCCTCAGCTGCTCAGTGTCACAGCCCCGCTGTGCTCCCACACGGGCCATGGATTGTGTGACATTTGAACAAACAAATGTCATGCGTAGGGGTGCTAGTCAAACGTCTTCTGGCAACAGCACAATGAGGACATATATCATGATTCCAGCCCACAGAGCTTAGCGTGGGGAGGGCGCGTGTGCGCGCACGTACACACACACACACACACACTCACACACACACACACTCACACTCACACTCACACTCACACACGACTTCCTCTGCAAGGAAGAGCCGGCTTGCTCTTCATTTCCAGCACACTCTCTTCCATGTACTAGAAAACCTCCTGTAGTTCATGGCTAGAAGTGAACCAAGTCCAAGAATCCAGGGACGTTGGGTCTCTTATCCAACATGTAGCTTGACCTTGGGGCTTGGTCACATCAAACGTGAATGACAAGTTAGTGTGAGGATGCCTGGCTGCCCACCAGTGTTTGCTTCCCCGAGGCTCATCTCATGGGCCATGGATGCAGTGACACGGACTGGGGTCCGAGCTCAGTGGAGACAAGGCAGCAGGCAGAAGCTGAGGGACCTGTTTCCCTAGAAGACTCAGTGAGCGTAAGGCCCAGGCAGATTTTCTTCAGGCCCCAGGGGAGAGAGGCCTGGCCTAGAACACCTGCTTCCCCAGGTCTGCCCCCTCCTCAGTGGGGGCCACAGGGAGCACAGCCTGATGTGGGCACTCGTGGCTGTAGCTTTGGGAACAGAGGGTGACTGTCACCCTCAGCGTGAACCTCTCAGTGTCTTGGCGACAGGGACAAGGGGTGGCACAGCTTTGACAGTGTCAAGGGAGGGAGCCTAGAATGGAGGAATATGTGATACAGTTTTTGGATTGCTGTAGGACTTTCTCAGGATCTGCTGAAAATGTCTGGTTAAGTTTTGAGTGGGGGATGCTAGGTCCCTCCTACACAGCGTGGGGCATGAGTCCTGAAGAACCGAGAAGACCCACTGACTCCATTACTCACAGACCGAAGAGCTATCTACAGACCCTCTTTTGGGTTCCAGGCACATTAGTAGACCCAGGTTAGTCAGCTCAGGTGGCCGTAACACATTACCAGAGATGGTGTGGCTTAAGCAACAGAAATCTGGTTCTTACACTTCTGGAGCTGGGAAGTCCGAGATTCAGGTGCCAGCAAGTTACTCTTCATTCTGAGGCCTCTTCTCTTGGCTTGTAGGCAACTGCCCTCTCACTGTGTGCTCACAGGACCTCTTGTTCACATGCGGCAGGAGAGAGAGCTCTCTGGTGTCTCTTCTTCTAAGGGCACTAATCCCATTATGAGGGCCCCACCCTCCTGATCTCATCTAATTCTCGATTTTTTAATTTTATTAGCCTATTTTATTCATGTAGAAATTGAGGCTCAGAAAGTTTTATAATTTCCCCAAGATCACAATATTTGAGTATAGAGCAGGGACTTGAACCCAAGTTTTCTGATCTATTGTTCTTCTTTCTATGCCACAAACTATCCTTGTATAACCAAACGGAATTACTTTTCATCAAAAGAATGGCTTTTAACCGCCACCATGATCCCTGGAAGCTACTGCAAAATCAATAGAGCTCTAGATTATCCACAATGAAGTTAACTACAATGGCCCATTTGAATTATCCTTAGCACATCATTAAAATAAAGGATTGATTTTTAGCAGACATTGGGAAACATTTATTACCAGCAATTTATGGTCAATTCTGTCATAATTCAATGCTAACATTAGCTGCTATTTATTCATTCATCCATTGGGCAGACACTGAGTGAGCACCTACTGTGTCCGTGCCCTGTGCTGGATGCTGGGGATAATACCGTGCCTAAGTTAAGTAGCGAGAACACTGAATTAGAAGTCAGGAATTATGACTTCTAGTCTGGCTCAACCACTAATTATCTGTGTCACCTTAGGCAAGACATTAAGTATCTTCTGAGCCTCATATATTTACAAGACTATGTACAATTCAAATAAGAAAATGTGTATAAAAGAATTCTGAAAACTCTAACATCTAGAAAAAAATGTGAGGTTTGAAAAGGAAAAAGAGGGCCACAGACTTACAGACCAAGACAAATGGAGATGGTGTGGCAAATCTAATCAATTGGTGATTGAAACAATAGAGGTTTTTTTTTTTATTTTTTAAATCTTTTTTGTTGAAAGTATTATAGTTCCTCCCCACCCCCATTAACCTCTTTTAGCCCCTCTAGGAAATTCTAATGACTTCCCAAAAGTCCATCTTCAAGTTCCATCATACTGGGGGAGGGGGGCGTAGCGCAAACTTCACCCTGTGTGGGAGATCACAACCCTTCCAGACCTTCACACAGGGATCAGAAAGAGAGGACCGAACAGCACCCTAGGGAGGACAGCCATCAGCAGCTCCTTGTCTCTCACTGTAGCCCAGCCAGCACCACTCACGTTGCTTGTGTCTGTCTCTTGAACATGGCAAGGTCACCGCTCTTCCCTCCTCCCTGAAATCACCTGTAAGCATCCTGGCTTTCTCAGCTCGCAGCTCACGGTCACCTCCTCACAGAAGTCTCTCCTTCCTTATCCTGCTTTATTTCTCCACAACACCAAACTAAGTGAAAAGCGTTTTGTGTGTTTCCTTGTTTATCACCTGAATTACTACCCCTCCCCAGCAATGTGGGCTCCATGACATCAGGGACCTAGTCTTTCAAGACCATTTTTGGTCTCCCTCCCCCCAAAAAACTAGAACAGGGTTTGGACATGGCAGGGGTCATTAAGTAAGTGTTGGTGAATCTTAAGTACCCCAAAGGTACTGTGTGTATCTTTTCTACACACAAAGGGTGGGAGGGTGGTGGAGAGTAATGTTCTCTGGGCATCTGAGATGGGCCTTGTAGGATGGGAAGGATTTTGACAGATGGACATGTGGGGTGAGGAAGGAAGCTAACTCATTCCTTTGGCTCTGGAAAGACCAGCTTTTCTTTTCTTTAACACAAACTTATAGCTTCTTTGGAGAAGGCTCTGTGATGGTCTTATGCTCTCAGGAAGTTCTTGATGTCTGACTTAAAATATGAACTTCTTCCTACTCCACGCTCAGCCCACTTTTATCTGCCATTCAATAGAAACACTATGCACTCTACTCATCTGCAATTTCCCTGCAGCTTTGTCTCATGACTGCGCTCTGCCAGAGTCTGAGGTAGCAATCTGCCCAGGCTCCATATCATCCCCTGCCTGTGTGGGGCAGGGATGTCCACTCAACAGGAACACCGGAAACTCTCTCATCATCCTTTACATTTGGAAAAAGACCGTGCAAGTGCAAAACAGGGATACCCCTATTTCCAATGCTATCTTTTCACTAAGCACTGCAAATAACACTGGGCTGGGCATAACGGTGCTGTGGGTCCACAGAAGACGCTGGGTTTCTGTTTGTGTTGGGGAAGTTTCCTGGGCTCTCATTTGAATGGGAAGTAGTAGGAGAAGCAGAGCAAGGCGGCTTTGGGAGCGCCATTCCCTGCATGTTGTGGTTTAAAGCTCCCTAGCCTGACTCCTAAGGACCCAGGACAGTTCTGAAAACTCTGCTGTGGGGAAATTCACTCAGCAGCCGGTTCATGCACTGCCCAGGGCGAGGCACTGTGTTTGGTGCTGACTCACCCGCGGAAGCAATGAGACATGGTCCCACAGGAGGGCGAGTGACGTGAAATGTGAGTCGCTTAGGTGGGACTCATATATGTAGGACGGCACATGGCAAAGGTGGAACAAGAAGGCTTCTGAGCAGCACCCCCTCAGGATGCTCTGGATCACCAGCCTCCGTGTGAGCCAGGGGCACCCCAAGATGTGGACCAGGACCGCCCACAGCCCGTGAGGACAGGAGCCTATCACGCTCCTCCCCTGCCCAGTGGCTGCACAAGCAGAGCAGGAGGCGCCCCTCTCTGCGGGACTCCGCATTTCCCAGCCTCAGCAGCAGGTCCTGTGGGTGGGTGAGCTTCGGTCACCTCTCCCAGTGTAGAGAAAACACAAATCCAGGTTCAAAAGCAGGACAGCAGCTAAGGGGAGAGCTGCCTTTGAAGTTTAGAGCCTCAGGTTGGAGGCAATTCTCTTGGCTGAGTCACAAAGAGAATAAAATGCCATCTTAAGAGAATAGCTTTAGATTTTTCACTTCATCTTCAAAATAAAAGATTAGGGACACAATTCTGGTTGAGATGGTTAAGCGGGTGCCTGTATAATTGAATTTCATGCTCATTATTTCCCTCTGAAGTGGTGTACACAAGCGGTCATTGGAAAGCAGGTTTAACAAACACCCTGGCCAGGGCTTTGCTGAACCTTACAGCTTTCCAAAACGTTCCAGGTTCGTTCAGTGTTCGTGGCTGTTGTGCAACGTACAGATGAGGTAACACTGATACAGCCAGTGAACCAACTGGGTTCAAGACCAGCTTCTCTTCCATCAGCAAACTTGTCGAAGGGTTTGAATGTTTCATTTTCTGCACAAGACTACCGTGGTCTGGGGATGCTGCGTGCTGCCCTGGGAGGCAATTTACCTGCAGCTTTGGCCTGGGGTCGGAGCTCGGCCTGGGTCTGAATCTACCGAGGCCCTATCTAACCCCTGCCTGTGTGGGGCAGGGAGGCCTATGGGAAATCTCTGTTACTTCCACTCAGTGTTGCTATGAACCTAACACTTCTCTCAAAACCAAAAATCTTAAAAACAACAAGAATATGCCAGGGTCACTGTTGTGAGAAAAGTGAATGACGTTGGCCATAGTCTGAGCCCTGTTTCCTCTTTGCTACTCAGTTTCTTGTTAAAAAAAAAAAAGCCTGAAAGGATTGTTTGATGCAAGTGAGAAACTACCCATAGTGAAAACCCAGGGACCAGCGGGGAAATGCTCCCTCCTGGGAAATGACCACACTGCTACACAGAAGGCTGATTGCTTACCAATATGGTCTGTAAATCCTGGGGGGGGGGGGGCTCATCCTAGATAGAGAGAGGAGGGAACTTCTTGTGTGGACCCTGCTGTGTCCACAATGACTTTGGGGACAAGGATTCCCATGCACAGCTTTCCTCCCCACACAGGCTCCCATGCAGCACTCTGGCAAGACTGGTCCTTGCATTTCCTGTTGGAGCAAGGTCAAAGTTCATGGGTCACAAGTATTGACTGTAGATCTTTGGGATGGAGAAATGGAAGGCACTGCTGCTTCTTGAGCTCCTGCAATACGCCAGGCCCCACGTTATCCGAGAGGCACAGGTAACATCATCCTTACTTGTGCTGCTCAACCGGTCTCCCAGGAAAGACCACTGCTTGGGTTCTGTGTTTCTTTTCCTGTTTTTCCTTTTTCTTTCTCCATGTTGTCACATTTTGGTCCATACCCTTTTCAATGATATGAGCCAGGGATCACGTGTTTGAGTGTCACAGCAAAATAAAATCACCGGAAAACGTTTCTTAACATGTACTTTCCGTTTCCATACCTACATGGTCAAGAGATGCATGGTTACACGTCACCATGTGTCTGGGCAACACGCTCCTCTGAGGAGCGACATGGGCACCGCCTCCAAGAAAGTGAGCACCCCCACCCCGCCCCACAACAGGTGAGCTCTGCAGTCCTACTTCAGGTTGGGAGAACTCCTGTACCTCGTCTTACTCATGGAAACTGTTCGAAAGGCCGTGGAAGGAATTAGCTCAAAGTTACTAGACTTCAAATGAGGTGAAGAGAGTGGAAGGAAGGATAGCCTCTCACTTCCCTCTCCTGATTCTCTTCTGAATCTCTTCAAACTAATCAGGCCATTTCCCCAACCTCCACGGCAAACCTGGGACAGTGACCATGACCTTTCTCCCACTGCCTTCCCACCCTGTGCCTGCTGCAGTCGCCCCTTCCCACAACCCCCTTAGCTTACATTGTGAATTCACAGGGATGGGGGAGGAGAGGCATCAGAAAAATGTAATAAATTATAGTGTCCAAGAGCCCTCAGGAATCCAAACACAGCAAAATTATTATGTTTAATGTAAAAATTTAACTTAAAATAATCCTGCTCTGTGTTTAATAACAACAGGTATGGCTCAGCGCAGCCAAGCCAGCCAGGGCCCCTCAGCCAGGCGGCCTGGCTTCTCTTAGCAGGAAGATAAAGCAAATGAGAGCCCTTGAAGTTAATAGAATCTATCACCTCCTAAAGAATGCAAACTGTATAAATACTCAGGTTTGAAATGAAATCCCTGAAGCCAGCCATGCACAGTGAGGCCAGCTCGGTCTGGGGGCCTGCTGGCTGTCTTCCGTGCCGTGTGGCGGTGGCGTGTGACCAGAGCATCCATGACATATAGATGTAGTCTTTGCTCTAGACTGTATATTGAAACCGAGAAAGCAGAACTCCCATAGCTCAAGTTTACAGAAATACATGACAATGTTTGAAGTAGCTTAGCTGAGACTAAAACAGTCTGACATCACAGCCTTGAGAAGATGATGGAAATTTCTTAATTTCTTCAGAAAAATTGAAAAAACAAATTCTTTTCAGGTGTTCCTTTGGCCACCCAAGTGCAGCTTTGGGGCTGCTGTTCATTTCTGGTTTTAGAAAAGGACACAGAAGTATAGAGACTCTGCTTAGCATGTCAGCCACCCTGTGCCCGGTGCCCTGGGAGACTGACCCTGGGCTCTCCTCGCCTCTGACTTGCAGCTGGGTGTGGCCACAGGGAGCCACAGCAGGACTGGAGGGCAGGAGGAGAGAGAGGTCAGGCTCTGTTCCCATAGGTGCTCCTCTTCCATGCCTCCAGCTCTCCCAGGTCCTCCCACATAATTCCCTCCCCTGGTGTCTTTTTGGGAAGGTAAAAGGTAACAATTTTCCACTATTGCTGGTCCCTGGGTGACTCACCTCATGTCCTTAAGCCCGCCCACAGGCCCCTGTGTTTCCAATTGGGCCCTGGATGATACGCGGCTGCCTCTTAGCCCTAAGCTGCTGGTCAGGAGCCGTGTGTCCTCATCTCATTTGGGTATCAGAATACTATATTGATTACGCAGGGGGTAAATGAGGTGACCTCATATTGTCAAGTATCATTGTTAAATGATTCTTTCCATCTTTGAAGCTTTCCTTTTCTTTCTTCTTTTTTTGCATATTTCCTCTCAACGCCTGTAGATATGAAAGGAAACAGTGCGTTATTGTTTTTACTTTTTCCCGTTTCTGAACTAATTTGCCTTTAATCATCATCACCTCCCTTGTTTTTCCCAGCAGAGCCAAGCATTTCTAATGTGTGTTTCACATGTTCGCACTTGTGCTATGTAGGTGCATCTCTGTTTCCTGGGTTTCTGTTATCACTGATTGCTGGGGGGTTGGGAGGGAGTGTGGGGGGGATTTGAGCGGCTTTTCGGGTTAAAGTGGGCTCTCTAGGGACCTGCTCAGTCTTTCACAATATCTCTGCCCAGGTCCTCCCAACACACTCGCCTGTCCCCTGATCAAGTTAGTATTTGAGGATAATGGAAGGTTTATGTGTCCTCCTGGCACTGCTTCAAGAGGCCTTGGGTGCATAGCTGTCTCTGGGGCCACACTGGTCTCTGCCCTGGGCTGACTGGTCTGGTCCCAGGGCACCATATGCTAGTGGCCACTCGAATGGGTCCAATCTGGCCTTTAGGAAAATTACGCTGCACTTACTGCTATGGTTCTGATCCTGGCTTTGGTCACAAAGCTTCTGCATTCTGTTCTGACCACTCTGCTGACTTGCTGTGACGTCCCCCACTCACTCTCTGTCTATTTCATTCGTAGTAGAAAGTAGCTCCTCTCTCCCCCATCAGACCTTGCAGGGCCTCTACTCTCCACACCATGCACCCAGTATGGAGGGCCCACAGTCTAGGCATAGATGCTCACCTCAGCCCGTGGGCTCCCTGCTGGGCTGGCACCCACTTAAACATGATGCATTGGGAAGAGAGCTTGCAGTGGCCCAGTGTGTGGCTGAGAAGGCAGAAACAGGCTGCTGTGCAACGGCATAACCTGAACTTCCATCTTTTCTTTCTATTAATGGTGACAAGGATTTTACACTCAAGGGATTCAAGACTCATGTTCCTGACGTCTTGTTCCTCTCCTTCCGTTCAACCTCTTCCACCTGCACCCGATCCATTCTCAGCAGCCTCTCTAGGAGAGGGGGCCTCTCTCATACTGAGTTTTCTCTCCTTATGGATTACGATAGAACTTGATATTTAACTCTGCTTTTGGGAGGTCAGAAAAACTTTGACAATTATTCATCCTCTTTATTTCTCATCAAAAACTGGCTTTCAAGATGATCATTTCTCCAGGACGCAGAGCTTAGAGCTGGAGGTCTGTGGGTTTTAGTTCTTTCCCCTTCCGTCCTCCCTCCCTTCCTTCCTTCCTTCCTTCCTTCCTTCCTTCCTTCCTTCCTTCCTTCCTTCCTTCCTTCCTTCCTCCCTCTCCAAACACTGACTTAGTGCCCACGACAGACTATATGTCTATTTCATTTGTAGTAGAAAGTGGTGTCCATTGTGGAATTTTGGAAGTGGCCTTACACACACACTGGGTGTGTTCCATCAAAATTGAAACTACTCAGACTTTTTGGTAGGATTTTTTTCCCCTCTTTTTTTTTAAATAATTATTTTTTTTTTAAAAAATATATATTTTATTGATTTTTTTTACAGAGAGGAAGGGAGAGGGATAGAGAGTTAGAAACATCGACGAGAGAGAAACATCGATCAGCTGCCTCCTGCACACTCCCCACTGGGGATGTGCCCGCAACCAAGGTACATGCCCTTGACTGGAATCAAACCTGGGACCCTTGAGTCCGCAGGCTGATGCTCTATCCACTGAGCCAAACCGGTCAGGGCTTTTTTCTCCTCTTAAGAGCCAGATCCTGTCACTGTCTTGCCTCTGCATTGGACTTCTATTTGATTGCTATGGTTGTTTAGCTAGTTGGTTAGAAGCCAAAGTCATAGTTTTCCTTCAACTTTAATTGGAGCTTGTGAATGTTTTCATTATATATAGACACACAGATTGAAAAAACAAGTGTTTGTGTCTAAGGGATGAGAGAAGAGATGATTGTTAGAATCTTCTGGGAGGGGAGGAGCAATGGAAACACACAGTGTGATGGCAGGGCATTGGTGTGTCACCGTCACAGAACTGACAGCTCTGCTGGTTATTTTGTGGCAAGCTGATAACATTTGTCCCCTCCTCTTCTCTCTGCGGCCACTGTTGGGGTTCAGACCCTCACCCCTGACTTGCCTCCTTATTTCTCCTCTGCCAGCCTCCCATCAGCGCCTGCCAATGTGCACTCCATTGTGCAACCAGAATCATCTGTGAGGAGGACAGACCTAATTTTAGAATTTCGTTTGGCCCTTATAAGCAGTAATTTGAAAACTCCAACCACATTCTTGAAGCCAAGGGGGTTGCTATTAAGAGATAGGTGACTCAGCAATGGGCCATTTCTTATTCCCTGCAAGTCCTCAGGGACGCAGTATAAATGGAGTGAAGAAAAGGGTAAGTGACAGACTTTTCCTATTCTATGCTCCGATGGAAAAGATTAACCCATAGTGAAGGAAGTCACCTTGGAAAGGAAGGGCACTGGTCTAACTCTGAACATCTTCCCACATTCAGAGTTGGACTAGTGCTAAAAAGCCAGCCCTCACAGGCCCTGCAGGAAAAAGGGAATGAGTGTCCTGGGGCCTGCAGGAAATGATATGGACCAGAAGACTGGGGAGAGCCTGACTTGTCCAAAAGGCACCACCATTATTCAACTTCAGCCAGGGGAAATCTTTCTTTCTTGTTTTTTTAAAGAAGGCTGGAAATCTGGATTTTTATGTAAAATCTGATAATTTTTGCATATCAAACTTTGTGTGTTGGTTTTGGCCCTGGGACTCCCAATTTGTGACTTCTGGTTCAGACTGTATCATATCTAAAATGTGGTGGTGGTGGTGGTAGTGGTAGAGGTGGTGATGGTGGTGCTAGTGCTGGTGGTGGTAGTGGTGATGCTGGTGGTGGTGGTGGTGGTAGTGCTGGTGGTGGTGGTGGTAGAGATGGTGGTGGTGGTGGAGATGGTGGTAGTGGTAACTTTCCCAATGCCACACAGCAGGTAAAATAGACCAGGGGAGTGTCAATGGAGAAGGGGAGACGGCAACAAACCTCGGATGTAGATATTCAGAAGCGGAGATCTGCAGGATTTGGTTGGATATGGAATATGTGTACCAGGCATTTCCAACAGGGATTCCGGGTTCCTGGCTTATGCCAGTGGTTGGATGGTAGAAACATTCCCTAAAATCGAATAACTGAAGAGGCCCAGGTCACACAGCCAAGAAAAAGAGACAAACCCCAACCCCAGCAATCCAGTTCTAGGGGTCTATGCTCTTAACTAGGACCACGGGCTTCATCTCTTTCTAACGGCATTGTGGGAAGATGCAAAACACAGTGCATGCACCCCAAGGCGAACAGCATTATTCAAATCCTCGGTAGAAAATTTTTCCCCAAAGAAAAGAATATCGGACCACCAGCTGCCACTCGTCACTTTCCATGTGGCAGCGTAAGACTTTATTAATAATACAGCTCCCACAAAGGGCTAACATGAACCCAAGATCACTTGGCCATTGGATGTGTGACTTGGGGACGTAACTCTTCTCTGAGCCTTAGTTTCCTCATCTCTATATAATTATACCTTTTCCATGGGATTTTCGTAAGAATTACATGAAACTATCTATCTATCTTATGTAAGATCTGGTATGTAGTATATGCTATGTGAGTGCTTGCTCTTATTATTTCTGTTGTTATTGTTGTTAATAATATTAACAACTGCTTTAATTCTGGTTGTGGTGGTTTCTTTAATAGCTCCCCCTTCCCTTCCGTCATTTTCCAAGAATTACATTAACTTTTGCTCCTTCTCTCCCCAGATTCTGGACATTATATTAGGACTCCGCATTCGATGGGGATTGTTTGTAAACTTCTGCATGTTGGTCGTCAGCAGACTCAATGCCGTGAGGGAGGTCTGACATTGTGGCCACAGTTCACGTCTGAATTGTTAAGCTGTTTCAAGTGCCCCAAATTGCTGTTCACTTAGAATCTAGGGGAATGGTCATGTCTCTCTGGTTTCAAGTCAGTTTATCCATTAAGTCCTGGATAAATGCCTCCTTTTTTGTGTCTTGTAATCATAAAACCATTTGTTTATTGATTCAATAGGTGAAGTCAAGGAGCACCCTTTATATGTAAGCACAGGGCTCTATCTTATGTCGATTAAAGGGTTAAACTAGTCCTGGCCAGGTGGCTCAGTTGGTTGGAGCACCCTCTGGTCCACCAAAAAGGTTGTGGGTTCGATCCCCAATTCAGGAGGCAACAGATCGATGTTTCTCTCTCACATGGATGTCTCTCTGTCTCTCTCTCCCCCTTTCCTCTCTCTCTAAAATCAATGGAAGCATATTCTCAGGTGAGTAAATAAATGAATAAATGAATAAATAAATAAATAAATAAATAAATAAATAAATAAAAATAGAGGGTTTAGCTACAAGCCTAAAATCTGGTTGACACAATAACTTTGTACACATGGAGAACCTGAACAACAAACTTCAGGATAAAAGAATAGGGATGTCACAATTTGCAACATTTGTCTCTTCCTTTTGTCTTTTCAAAGACAGAATAAGAATAAGGATAATAATTAGCTGACATCTCTTCTCTCTATGTGTCAGGCACTATGTTAAAGTCTTTCCATATATTATCTCATTTGACCCTTAAAAAAAGGCCACAAAGGCCACAGTGTCGGCCTTTATATTATCCCCATTCCACAGATGAGAAAACAGGCTCAGAGATATTAAGGGCCTTAAAAAAAGGCCACAATGTCGGCCTTTATATTATCCCCATTCCACAGATGAGAAAACAGGCTCAGAGATATTAAGGGTCTTTCCCAAGGTTACACAGTGTTGGAATAAGTGAAGCATTAAGTTGAACATCACCTCCTAATCCAGCAAAGTTTTCTCATTATCATTTTTTCTTTCTTTATTACTACTCATCTCTATCACCAATTTGCCAATGGTGAATTTCTTTGGCAGCTTCTATTTTAGCTTTCTCAATGTGTCCTTGATTTCCACAGCATTTCTTTCTCTATGAAACCATTCCTTCACCATTTAATTCTTTACCATATATTCATTACTGATTTACTCTGAGTGAATTCGTTTCTAAGAATTCATCTACTTATAGACAATGATCTAAAGAGGTAGATAATTTAAATTTAAGGGGCTTAATTTAAATAGATTATAGTAACTGCTAGAAAAAAGTAGCTGCTCAGAAACAGTATTTGCAAACTTTCCTCTCCAAATCCAACAAAAAGAACAAAATATAAGTTTTTGAAATAGAAAATATACACCAGTAGTATTCAAATGAAAGAGTGAACATAATCTTACATCCATAATCTTGGAAAGTTCTCTAGAAACAGAGAAATGCACCACACTAGAATCAAGTCATGACATCAATTCCCTAACCCTCCAAAAATTCTGCAACAAATTATTTTTTTTCAAAGGATTTAAGTAGACAAGAAACTTAGGAAGCAAGGGATAAACAAGGCAATAAAACAAAATAATATGAAAGGAGAAACTGTAAGATTAAGAAAACAGAAGGATCAGAAAAAAGGAGGTCACTAGAAAATAATAGTAAATACATCACAACTAGAAAAAAAATGGATATAGCTGAAATTGAATCTACAAGATGAAGAAAAGACTTGAGGTAGAGAATGACATGAAATATAAAGAAAAAAGCAGAGATGAAAATTGTACACTCGATAATAAATATGTAAAATAGATAATGATGATTTGACATATGAAGAATATAAAACTGTAGTGGGAAAATATTCATAGATACAGGAGAAAAGAATGGAAGTAAAAGAATTAAATCTGCAAGGCAACGGACATACTATGTTCTAAGGAAAAAAATAAAATGAACAATTACTAATGAAACATAGCCTAATAATTTTCTGAGCTTCAAGGATAAAGAATTCCATAACTCTCCAGCCAGAAGAAGTAGTCACTTTATGAAAGGAAAAATAAAAGGTAAAACTCGTACAGTTTCATAATCTTCATAAAAATATTTGCTATTAGGAGATAGTGGAACCACATCTGTAGTGTTCTAAATAAAAAGAATTAAAAGGTGGCTCAGGAATTTTTAGGCCCAGCTAAGTTGTCATCCAGGTATAAAAGGCAATATTCTTGCATGTCCACATAGTGACAGACTCAGAGAATACAGTTCACACATGGTAAGGTTTCCAGATAAAATATAAGATGCTCAGTGAAATTTGCATTTCAGATAAACAATGAATAATATTATAAGACTAGAGGCCCGGTGCCAAAATTTGTGCATGGGTAGGGTCCCTAGGCCTGGCCCACGATCAGGGCTGATTGGGGCCTTCCGGCTGCTGGCCGGGGCCTTCCTTCTGGCTGCTGACCAGGGCCTTCCTTTCTCGTCTGCTGGCCGCTAGCTGGGGCCTTCCTTCATTCCGCGCCACCCCCTGGTGGTCAGCACATGTCATAGCGAGCGATCAAACTCCCAGTCTACCAGTAGAACTCCTGAGGGGACACTTTGCATATTAGCCTTTTATATCTACACTAATAAAAGAGAAACATGCAAATTGGTGTCACTCTGCTACGCCCACCAGCCAATCAGAGCAACTATGCAAATTAACCAAACAAAGATGGTGGCTAATTTGCATATGCAGACGTGAAGCAAAGACCCAAGGCTCCAGCTGGAGTGAAGACTGAAGACTGAAGACTGAAGACTGAAGACTGAAGACTGAAGAGGCTTGGCTTCTCCACTGCAGCCGGACCAAAGGCCTGGGTCCCAGGTGCCAGAGGAAAACTGGTGCCGGCAGTCAGGGGAATGAAGGCCTATTGCATGAATGTCTTCATGCAATGGGCCTCTAGTATATAGATAAGTGCGTCCCAGTTATTGCATGGAACATACTCATACTAAAAAATTATTCATTGTTTATCTAAAATTCAAATTTCACTGGAGCTTTGTATTTTTTTCCTAAATCTGGCAACCTTAACGTGAGTCCTACGTGAACAACTGTTTTATAAGGAAATTTAGCCATTTGAATGCTAAATCTAAAAAAGAAAAAGAAAATAGAGAACATAAAGCTGGACTACAAAAGCACTTATATAACCACCCACTTAATTCAACAAGAGATCTAAGGGAGGGGTCGGGGAGTGAGAATTAGGTTTCAGAAAAATTTATAACTATCACTAACCTTGAAAGAAAACATACTATATACAAAACATACTATATGTATAATTATATATAATTTTAACATGCATATGCATATACATGTTAAAATTTTCAGCTACTCTGGCAAAAATTGGGAGGAGGAGCAATGAAGATGTGAGAAATAGTAAGTGAACTAATTTCCTTATCTTAGTAAGAAGTTAGTAAATGCTCTATTTTAAAGTTGATAAATTAAGAGTTCATGTTAGAGTTTGAGGGAAGTCACATCTCATGACCGGTGTGGTTCCTCAGGCAGCACAAGTGTAAACCATTGTCTTAAGATGCAGTGGCTGCAGACAATCACGACAAGTGCAAACTGACTTCAACAGTAAATGAGACACTGATTCACATTAACTGCAGGACCAGACACTGAACAGTGTTACTGGTTTGACTCGGGGAATCAGCTATGCTCTCAAGGACCCTGTCTTTTTCTCTTTTGCCTTTGTTCCTTGATAGCAGCTTCATGCTAAGGGGAAGTGTTGGGGAGGGGAGGGGCGAGAATTCCAGGCATGGCTACAAAATGCCTGCCAGCAATATCTGGAATAATGGGCTTTCTTCATTATCCAAATCTAAGGATCTAGAGAGAATGGCATTCTGTTAAGTTCTTTCAAAAAGAGAGAAAATAAAACAAGTTTCTTTTTCCAAGAAGCTCTCAGCAAAAGCCGTCCTTGTGTCTTGTTGGCATGAATTGGGTTTTGTGTGCTGTTTCCTATAATGAAAATGACCATTGGTGCTGACCAATTTAGGTGCCTATTCCTGGAACTAGGAGTGGGGACAACTTTCCCTTACCAGAGCTGTGCTGTTAAATGAGTTTACAAATGAAAATGAAAATTATTGCCAAGAGCATAGGAAAGACTTTAAGAAAGCAGCCAAAATGCCCACTGTGATGTCCCATAATCAGGATGGCTTTGATAATCTATAAGGAAGGTGTCTTGTTGGAAATCAATCTATTGTCTTTTGATAAGTTCACCTCTGCAAAGTGTCTCACCAGCCTTAAAATATGATATTTTTTTCTTTCTTACCACCCAATAGGATTGTTTGCCTGCTTCTAGGGGTTAGGTTTCTAAAGAATACATATCCAAAATTACTAGGCTAGCCCCAATTCCAGCATGATGGGAGCAGACTGTCATGTCCACGTGCTGTGCCTTTGGAGAATATGACCTCGAGTGGAAGGGTGAGAAGAATGACCTTCACCATTTAAACGCACTGAAAATATATTTACTATTCAAAGTTATAACTACCATAGGAACTGGGGGGAAAACGAATGTAACCTTGAAAATTATCAAAAAGGAAGAATACTTTAGAGAAAAAGAAGAAACAGACAACAAAGCAAAAGATACTATTTTTTTTAAAGCAAGGAAGCATTAAAAGTAAAATTGAATGTAAACTAAAAATGGTAAAATAACAAAAAGAGTGATACTTGATAAAAACTTTCATAAATCTCATTTCCGCTGGATCCACATACATAAGGCAACGACTGGAAGGGGAAGGAGCAGAGAAACACAGCAACATGCAACGTTTGCAGCCCTTCAGCTTCAGACAGAAAGAAGGAAGTTATAGTCCATCTGACTAATGTAACAAGGGAAACTGAATAAATGTAGAACAAACTCCAGATCTGGTAAAACAGAAAACAGACTTTATTTCCAAGTGCCATGATGATATATTAACACATTAAAAAAACTCAACAAATTCTAATAAGTAGAAATAATACAGACCTCATTCTCTTTACCTACATTGCAATAAAGCATAAAATAGCAAAACTAGAGTCAAGCAAACAAAAATTCCAAGTACTTGGTAATAAAAAGAAAAAGAAAAACGAAAAACTCTTAAACAACTTTTAAGTTAATGAGAAAATTTTGATTATACATGTATATCAGAATTATGCATTTTCTTAAAAAAATAAAAATTGTGGGAAGAGAATACTATCTTTGAGAAAAACATTCACAGTCTTAAATATATCATGAAAATAAATAAATTAGGCATTTGAATTATGGCATTGAAAACTGGGTCTGATACAATCTGTGGCAGGCAGTTAAAAATTAAACAGATAAATCTACATTAATTAAGAAAAATTGGAAAAAGCTCAAACAGGTAAATTTAGAAATGAGACAAGTGAAACAAACATGGGTAAAGACAATGTTAATAAAACATAAGAGGATACATTTTAAAACTTCAGGAAAAATTAAAAAACCTGAAATAAAAAGAAATAATTTTTTCTCTAGGAAAATATAAATGACCAAAATTGACCCCAGAAAAGAGAGAAAACTCAAATTGAGCCAATAATCATAGAAGAATAAAAAAATTTCAAAATTAAAAATTTGCATCAAACTCAGATGGTTTCACAAGAAAATTCCCTGTAACTTTCAATAAGTAGAAAGATCCAATGCTATTATTATTTTAGAACATAGAGAATAGAACATAGAGAACAAAGAAAAAATTAGTTTTAAATTTCTTGTTTTAAAGTCATCATAACACTAAAACACACACACACACACACACACACACACACACACACACACACACCAAAACCCTAGAGAACATCCTATATAATAAAAGGCTAATATGCAAATTGATCAACCAGCAGAACGACCAGTTGCTATGATGCGCACTGACCACCCAGGGGCAGACACTCAACGCAGGAGCTGTTCCCTGGTGGTCAATGTGCTCCCATAGGGGGAGTGCTGCTCAGCCAGAAGCCGGGCTCACGGCTGGTGAGTGCAGTTGCTGTGGTAGGGAGCGGACCTAAGCTGGCAGTTGGACATCCTCTGAGGGCTCCCAGACTGCAATAGGGTGCAGGTCGGGCTGAGGGACTCCCCCCCACAGAGTGCATGAAGTTCGTGCACCAGGCCTCTCGTCAATTATATTGAAGCAAAAATTCTAATAATGTGTTAACAAATAAAACTTACCAATAATTTCATAGAATACCACATCTCAACCAAGTACATTTTATTCTAGGAAAATAAAGATCTTTTCATTTTAGAAAGTTAATTGCATTGAATAAGCCTTTTAACTAGTCAAAGTGGAAAAAGCATATTATGAATAATTGATGCCTAAGATATATTTGATTAGGTAAACATATATTTTTAATGAAAACTCTTTAGTAATTTAATAGTAGAGGAATACTTCCTTATCCTTACCATTATTTTAGACACACACACACACGTACACACCCTAAAATCCAACCAAAAGCTCAATGGAAAATTTGTAGAATATGTCCATTTTTGTGGAGTTTGAGGTCAGGAACAAAAATAAGATCCTCACTATTACTCCCTTTATGTAACATTGCTCCAGAAACTCCAGTCAATACAATTAGACAGGAAATTAAAATAATAAGGAGACATTTAGAAAGAAGGAAGTAAAACTTCTATTTGAAAACTGTGTACCTGGAAAACACAAATAGAATCAAAATATTAAGCATTATTATTATTATTAGAAGTAACTAGAGGCCTGATACACGAAATTCGTGCAAGGGCCTTAGCCCCTGCTGCCACACTGGCTGTCTCTGCCTTGGCCCCCGCCCGCCGTGACTTTGTCCAGAAGGAAGGATGCCCGGAAGGACGACTGGTCTAATTAGCATGTTATGCTTTTATTATTGTAGATAAGAAAATTTGGACATATCTAAGTCAAGGCTTTCCTTTATACATAGGATAGGTTTTTAGAAGATATACAAATGTTGATAATAATGATGACATTAATGAGTAACATTTCTTTTTAAAAAAACTTAAAAATATTGTTGAAGGTATTACATAAGTCCCCTTCCTCCCCCATGGACTTCTGCCCCACCTACACCCCCCATTTCTGAAGGGCTTCCTATGTGCCAAAGTTCTTTTAAGTGCTTTAAATAGATGAACTCATTTAAAACTCAAAACAACTTCACAATGAAGAAAATAATCACCTTTGAAACAGCAAGAAGATACATTATGTAAGAAGCAGTATAATGTAGTGGGTAGGAGTGATTAAGAGCCTAACTACCCAAGTTCCAAGTTAACTAGTATGTTGCCTCGAGCAAGTTACTGAATGAACCTCTTCATGCCTCAGTTTCCACATCTATAAACTGTAGATGCCAGTTGTACGTACTTCATGAGATCACAATGAAATTAAGTTAGTACATGTAAAATTCTGAGAACAGTATATGTGTTAGTTATCTTAATTTTAAAAATAAACCTAGCAAGAAATGTGTATGGCCTTGTGACTTTTTATTTATTTATTTTTAAATCTTTATTGTTGAAAGATTGTGACATTATTTAAGCATCCAATGAACATTAAAAGAGTATCACCCAAAACACCAGCTCAAGTGATTTACAATGACTCAGAGCCCCAGAGATGAGGAAATGAGGAAGCCTTTATATAATGAGTCAAGGGCCATATGATAACCACACATTTTCATGATCAAGGATATGTAATTAGTGAAAGAACAAAGCTTCCTGTGACGATCTGGTCACAATTAACTTATTCACAGTTAAGTTGAGAAGAAAGAAAACCTTTGCAAGAGTCTTTCCTAAGTTCAAGCAGACTTTAAAGACTGCTATTTCTATTTTTCACTTCTGAGGTTTGTTTTGCTTAAAATCTGAAATGCATAATGCATAAAATCTAATATTAAAACCTTAAGCTTCTGAATTTTTTCAAGGTTGTTTCAAATCAATTGCAGCATGATATTTGCTTTTCAGTATGCTGTGTTCTCTTTTGTTTTTTGCTTAAAAAATATTTCAGAGTGTACTATTCATCAACTCCCCCAGATCTCACTATTATGAGATTTGATTTATCACTTAGACTTAATTCATCAAAGATTCAATATTTAATTCTAAAACCCAATGAAAATATAGCATTTAAAATTAATCTCATTTAACATGTTGCATTTTATACGTTATAAGTATTAAGAAATTTGTACTGGGCCCTTGGTAATGTTCTTTTGGTAACCCGCCTTCTGGATTCTCTGTGTCCTCAATGTCAGTGTAATGATGGCCCATCATCAAATCGATGATGAAGCCTCTCTTATGCAGAATAACAAGGAAAGGAAGTTCAAACATTCTGCACAAATCAAAGCATTGCAATAGTTTAGAACTAGGCCCCAAAAGCCAGATTCGAGAAGTGCTGGGAGGAACTACAATACATTACAGCTACAATTTACCTCCATAACATTGTAAACTAGAGAAAGCTAAATGCTCAACTTGCCACTATTTCCCGTTGACATAAGAGACTGGCCTCAAGTTTGCTCTAGGAGGCTTTTTAAAAATAAAATAGTAGTTTTAAGTTCACAGTAAAATTGAGTGGAAAGTACAGGGAGTTCCGACATATTCCCTGCCCCCACATATGCAGTCTTTCCCACTGTCGACATCCTCCAACAGAGTGGTACATTTGTTACAATTGATGAACCTGTGCTGATATATCATTATCACCCAGGGTCCATAGTTTACATTAGAGTTCCCTCTTGGTGTTGTATGCTTTTGGACAAATGACATGTATCCATTGTAGTATCACATGGAATACTTTTACTACCTTAAAATGTTCCTGTACTCTGCTGATTCATCTCTCCCTCTTCTCACACCCTTGACAACCACTGATAATTTTATAACTTCTATAGTTTTACCTGTTACAGAATGTCAAATAGTTGGACTCATTTTTTTCACTTACTAATTTGCACTTTTGGTCCCTTTAAATCATGTTACGGCTTGATAGCGCATTTCTTTTTAAGGCTGAATAATATTCTATTGTTTGAGTGCACCATAGTTAATTTACTGTTCACCTACTGAAGGGCATCTTGGTTATTTCCAATTTGGAAAATTTTAAATAAAACTGCTATACTAGTAAACATCCATGTGCAGTTGACATAAGTTTTTAGTTCACTTGGGTAAAATACCAAGGAGTATGATTACTGGATCATATGGTAAGAGTATGTCTAGTTTTATAAGGAAGTGCCAAACTATCTTTCAAACTGCTTCCCATCTTGCATCCCCACCAACAATGGATGAGAGCTCTGTTGCTCTACAATCTCTCTAGCACTTGACATTGTCAGTGTTTGGGTATTTGACCATTCTAATAAATGTGCAGAGTATCCGATTGTTTTAATTTGCCATCCCTAGTGACATATGCAATTGGACATGTTCTTTCTTGTTTTTTAGTTGAGGGTTGAGGTATAATCTATATATATAAAAGGCTAATATGCAAAGTGTCCCCTTGGGAATTTGACTGGGAGACCAGGAGTTCGCTCGCTAGCTATGATGTGTGCTGACCACCAGGAGGCGGCACAGAATGAAGGAAGGCCCCAGTCGGCAGCCAGCAGTTGGCAGCCAGGGAAAGAAGGCCCCAGCCAGCAGCCAGAAGGCCCTGATCTGCCCTGATCAGCCCTGATCGTGTGCCAGGCCTAGGGATCCTACCCATGCACAAATTTCATGCACCAGGCCTCTAGTTGACATATTTAATATTATACTAGTTTTACTTATACAAAATTTTTATTTGATATTTGTATATATTGTGAAATAGTCTAGTTAACATCCATCATCATACATAGTTATAAATTTTTTTTCTTATGATGAAAATTTTTGAGATTTATTCTTTTACAAATTTCAAATATGCAATACAATATTGCCAACTATAGACACCATAAAATACATTACATCTCCATGACTTCTAACTGGAAGTTTGTACCTTGTGACCCCCTTCACCCATTTCACTCACCACCCCCAAATCCAACCTCTGGAAATCACCAATCTGTTCTCTGTATCTATGAGTTTGTTATTATTTTTTAGATTTGATATGTACATGAGATCATATGGCATTGGTCTTTTTCTGTATGACTTAATTCACTTAGCATAATGTGCTTAAGGTCCATCTATGTCATCACAAATGGCAATATTTCCTTAATCTTTATGGTGGAATAATACTACCTTGAATATATATACTAGTCTTACTTATCCAGTTCTCTACTGATAAACACTTAGGTTGCTTCTGTATCTCGGCTACTGCAAATAATGCTACAATGAGCATGGGGTGCATATATCTTTTCAAATTAGTGTTTTTATTTCCTTCAGACAAATTCCCAGAAGTGGAATTGCTGAATCATGTGCTAGTTCTATTTTTTATTTTGGGGGGAACCTCCATACTATTTTTTTGTGTAGCTGCACCAATTTACAGTCCCACCAACAGTGCATGGCGGTTGCCTTTTCTCCACATCCTCATCAGAATTTCTTATTTCTTGTCTTTTTTATAATCGCCATTCTAACAGGTGTGAGGTAATATCTCATTGTGATTTGGATTTGCATTTCCCTGATGATTAGTGATGTTGAGCAACTTTTTCATGTACCTGTTGGCCATCCATATGTCCTGTTTGAAAAAAGGCGGACCCATTTTTTAATTGTTTTTATCTTCTTACTACTGAGCTGTATGAACTTTTTCTATATTTAGAAGATTATCTTCTTATTTGATATAACATTTGCAAAAATTTCCTGCTATTTGGTAGAATGCCTTTTCATTTTCTTGATGGTTTCCTTTGCTGTGCAGCAGCTTTTCAGTTTGATTTAGTACCACTTGTTTAATATTACTTTTGTTTCCCCTGCTTTTGGTGTCAAATCCAAAACAATAATTGCCAAGACTGATGTCAAGGAGCTTACTGCCTATGTTTTCTTCTAGGAGTCTTTTGGTTTTAGTTGTCACATTCGAGTCTTTACTTCATTTTGAGTTAATTTCTGTATATGGTGTAAGATAGTAGTCTAGTTTCATTCTTTTGCATGTGGCTTTCCAGTTTTCCCATCATCATTTATTGAGAAGACTTTCCCCATTGTAGGTTCTTGGCTCATTTGTCATAAATTAATTGATCATAGAAGAGTGGGTTTATTTGTGGGCTCTCTATTCTGTTCCATTGACAAATGTATCTGCTTTTATGCCAATATTAATATCATACTCTTTTGATTACTATAACTTTATAATATAGTTTGAAATCAGGAAGCATGATGACACTGCCTTTATTCTTTAAGATTTCTTTGTCTATTCGGGGTCTTCTGTGGTTCCATACAAATTTTAGAATTATTGGTTCTATATCTGTGAAAAATGCCATTGGAATTTTTTTATTGTTGACTCTAGTACAGATGTCCCATTGAAAATTTGATATGGATTTCAGTGAATCTAGAGATTACCTTGGGTAGCATTGCCCATTTAACAATATTAATTCTTCAAATCCATTGTCATGGGGTATCTTTACATTTATTTGTATCTTCTTTAATTTTTTATTCAATGTCTTATAATTTTCTAAGTACAAGTCTTTTATCTTCTTGGTTAAATTTATTCCTAGGTATTTTATTCTTTTTGATACAATTGCAAGTGGGATTGTTTTCTTAATTCCTCTTTCTGATAGCATGTTATTAGTGTACAGAAATACAATAGATCTTTTTGTAAATTAATTTTGTTTCCTGAAACTTTAATGGTTAGTTCTAACAGGATTTTTTGTTTGTTTGTTTGTTTGTTTTTTTGGGGGGGTGATTTATTTACTAGCAATTCCCTATATATAGTGTGTCATCAGCAAATTGTGACAGTTTTACTTTTTTATTTCTGATTTGAATTTTAATACTATTTTGACTAAAAGTGGCGGAGTAAAAATCCTTGTCTTAGAGGAAAAGTTTTCAACCTTTTACTATTAAATATAATGTTACCTGTGGGCTTGTCATATATGGCCATTATGTTAAAGTATGTTCCCTCTATACCAATTTTATTGAGAATTTTTATCATAAATTGATAATAAATTTTGTCAAATGTTTTTTCTGCATCTATTGAGATGTTCAGATTATTTTTTATTAATGTGATGTATCACATTGATTGATTTGCTGATGCTGAATCATGCTTGCATCCCTGGGACAAATCCCATTTGATCATGGTATATGATACTTTTAATGAATTGTTAAGTTTGGTTTGCTAATATTTTGTTGAGGATTTTTGCATCTATGTTCTTCAAGGACATGGCCTGTCTCTTTTTTTTTTTTCTTGTGGTGTCCTTGTCTAGTTTTGGTATCAGAGTAATGTTGGCCTCATAAAATGAGTTTGATAGTGTTCCCTTTTCTTCTACTTGTGGGAAAAGTTTGAAAAGTTTGGTATTATTTTTTAAATGTAGAGCTCACCAGTGAAGCTGCCTAGTCCTGGACTTTTTTCTTCATTTTTAAAAATTATTTTTTTTAATTAGATTTATTGGGGTGACATTGGTTAATATAATTATACTAGAGGCCTGATGCACAAAATTCATGCACTGGGGGGGGGGGACACAAAATTCATGCACTGGGGGGGGAGGGTTATCCCTCAGCCCAGCCTGCACCCTCTCCAATCGGGGACCCTTCGAGGGATGTCCGACTGCCCGTTTAGGCCTGATCCCTGTACTGCTAACTCCCAACTGCTCGCCTGCCTGCCTACCTGATAGCCCCTAACTGCTTCTGCCTGCCAGCCTGATCACCCCCTAACTGCTCCCCTGCCAGCCCGATCTCCCCTAACTGCCCTCCCCTGCAGGCCTGGTTCCCCACAACATCCTTTCCCTGCAGGCCCGGTCATCCCCAACTGCCCTCCC